>NC_090269.1:65628355-65928355 GCF_040414725.1 Anabrus simplex
GAAGCCCGCAATCTAGCTGCGAGGATAGGAATTGTGCCGGCTGCCGAGCCTGTCGCACTCCTCTGGGGCAATGAATGATTAATGAAATGAAATGATACTGGAGAGTGTTGCTGGAATGAAAGATGACAGGGAAAACCGGAGTACCCGGAGAAAAACCTGTCCCGCCTCCGCTTTGTCTAGTACAAATCTCACATGGAGTGACCGGGATTTGAACCACGGAACCCAGCGGTGAGAGGCCGACGCGCTGCTGCTTGAGCCACGGAGGCACCTACAGAGTAAATGAAAATCGCGGCTCCGTGGAAGTGTCACTCCGTAAAAATGTCACTATCCTACTTTCGACTCGCCAAATACTGTTAGATAGAGTGAAAGGCTCCGTGCAAGTTTCTGTCCGTGCAAATGTCACTCCGTGCAGGTGTTCCAACCCCGTCTACATGGTTACTACCGGAAGAATAACCCGTTCCGGGTCATGGGCGTGACTGGAAGGCCTGGAAAGCCCTAAACCGGCTACAAACAGAAGTGGGAGGGAGCAGGGGAAACTTGCAAAACGATACCGCACTATGTACAAGTGGAGAAACCTCAAGTCTGTCTCACCGTGTTTAAGAGTCAGAGTGTACAGTCTGTACGAGATTTGATTTTAGGAACGCACTCCGTACGTGAACATCTGCACAGAAATGAACGTTGCTTAACTTGCACAGTTTGGAAGAAATGTATCAAGTCTAACATATTATGCTTTTTCTCATTATTAGCAATATAGTTTGAGTATTCATTATTCTTCCCACGTCCGACTCCTTGGCTGAATGGTCAGCGTACTGGCCTTCGGTTCAGAGGGTCCCGGGTTCATTTCCCAGCCGAGTCGTGGAATTTAATTGCTTCTGATTAATTCTTCTGGCTCGGGGGCTGGGTGTTTGTGTCCGTCCGAACACTCTCCTCTTCATATTCAGATAACATACTACACTACCAACCACCATAGAAACACACAATAGTGATAACATCCCTCCACATAGGGTTGGCGTCAGGAAGGGCATCCGGCCGTACAACAGGGTCAAATCCACATGTGCTATGCAGTTCGCACCCGCGACTTCACATGTGTGGGAAAAGTGGTAGGCAAAGAAGCATAAGAAGATTCATTATTCTTCCCACATATATATACAAATACTTTACATCTCTCCGACGTAGAGAGGCAGGTCACTCGACGAAGGAGTTTGCGGGAAACGACGATCCATTTCACAAAACTATTCTTTGACCCCAGTAGCTCAGTGTTTGCTGATTCGAAGCACATGTGTCCAGTTTACTTGTTTGGTTGTTCTAAGTTTATTGTGAATAATATACAACGTTTATCATTATTTATATTGTTGAATTAGTTGGAAGTGCAAAGGTCCGTGCAGTGTGTGTGTGTGTGTGTGTGTGTGTGTGTGTGAGAGAGAGAGAGAGAGAGAGAGAGAGAGAGAAATTGCTGTAATTGTAAACCATTTGTGAACCAGAGCAGTCTGCGATTAAACATAACACTCTTTACAGACTTTTGAAAATTATGAATGGTCTCGAAATCGCCAGTGGACGCTTATTGAAAATAATGAAATAGTGTTATGGAGAAGGAAATATTTACAACAGATTCAGAAATGTCATGAAGAGGGTAGATCTTTTTATTTCCTGGATGAAACGTGGGTAAATGCAGGGCACACTAGTACGAAAATTTGGAACTATTAAACTATAAAATCTAGTAAAGATGGATTTCTTAGGGGATTATCGAGTAAAGGGTAAGCCGCTTATTGTTCTCCACACAGGAAATGAAAACGGTATTCTCATGTGAAACAGTCTAATAAAGATATGGTGAGACACTGCAGATTGTGAGCCATCTAACTCAATGTCCTTTGATTCTCGCAACGTGAACTCATGAAGATTATTTTGCTAGTGGCTTTACGTCGCACCGACACAGACAGGTCTTATGGCGACGATGGGATAGGAAAGGGCTAGAAGTGGGAAGGAAGCGGCGTGGCCTTAATTAAGGTGAGAAAATGGGAAACCACGGAAAACCATCTTCAGGGCTGCCGACAGTGGGATTCGAACCCACTATCTCCCGGATGCAAGCTCACAGCCACGTACCTCTAACCGCATGGCCGACTCGCCCAGTCATGAAGATTTAATGGTGCGGATGAGGCTCTGCTCATAGCGCAATACTGGGGTGATGTAGTGTAATTTGGCGTTTCGATCTTAGATTTATATTAGGCTTTATATTATTTACTGTCTGGTCTAGAAAGCCAAGAATAACGGCTGAGAGGATTCGACATGCTGACCATACGACACCTCAGCCTTCAGGCTGAGCAGGGGTCGTGTGGTAGGCCCTTTGGGCCTTTTGCGCCATGGGGATTAGTTTTTTTAGTTTTTAAAATTACTTACTGTTGTACACAATATCGTCACTGCTCGAGCAAAACATACTCCTTCTATTCATTGTTTTCCTTAAGATTGGTCACGCCTCCCAGCCACATGTGGATATGCAGTCCATGAGTTTATTTTCCTGGGCTGATGTGTAAAGGAAGGGTGTATTCTACCCGAAGGCAGGTCCGAACCTCCGCAGAGGTGTGCCTGAACCGGAGTTTACGTACGGTAGAGTGGTCAGTTCCTTTCCGCTCCTCCATTTCCTTATCCCCACCAACAGCGCGTGGCAACCCATCCACTTCTTGACCACGCCTAATGTTGCTTAACTTCGGAGATCTCACGGGATCCGGTGTGTCAACATGGCTACGGCCGTTGGCTGCAAAGGAAAATGAACCTTAAATACATTATGCTGTAGATGTGTGTACATACATATGTCATGCAATATACATTCCTAAAGTATGGTACGGTAAGGTTCTAAATCAGCAAACGTGGATGAGTGAAACTGTATTCATATGATCGAACACATTGTGAAATTTGGTACTGCTTCCTTCGATACTTTCTGAGACATATCTCCCAAAAAATGCTTCCATAATTTTAAAATATCGTAAAGTACCTTAGTATAGTAATCGCCACGTAAGACAATACCCCAGAAAGTAAATATCGCCGCCCGATGCTCTTCTTTTCTCTTTTTTGTAATGGCTGATCACTGCTGCCAACCTGCCTGGTTACATATTAAAATCACCAGACATAACCATAACAAACGAACCTCAATGTAAACACCGATAATTAATGTTTCCCTACCCTAGTAAATGATAAAAGTTAAGATGAAATAAATCAAGATATTCATAATTAAGTCGATTTCCACGCTCAATGAGAAATTAAGGAAATAAACACACTTTCTCACTCAAATTAATGTTACATATATCTGTCTTTATTTTGATATACAGTAGGCGTACTCTTCTTGAAAAGTGGGGCGTGTTAAACGATGCAATTTATTTAATAAGTATTTGCAGTGTGATTTTCGAAAGTTCCGGACATCCAATCACTTCCCTTTCTTTTGCGCGAACATTTCCTTCTCTCTTCAATACCGGTAACCAGTAAGGAGAGAGATTATTGGGCATATTTTCAGCCTGCAGGCTGGTTATATCTTCAAGCTTATCAGGGAACATATAGGAATACTAATGTGCCAAGCTCCGTAAACGGAAATTAGGTCAGCTTTCAAGTTCACTGCGGATTTGAAAATAATATAAGTTCTACTGCCAAAATTTCGTCCCGCAAGAGTTACTCGTATTTCATGTACCGGTAGATCTAGACATGAGACTGGCGTATTTGAGCACTTTCATCATTTCACACAAACATGCCACAATTCTACTTACCTGGTATTAGCCAAATAGATTTACAACCCCACAGAAAAAGAAAATATGCTTTAAATATTCTCGCAAATGTATCACTAGTGACTTTAACGGCAATTCGGTGGCAACACGCAATTCACGCTAGAACAGTGATTGAACGTTGCCAACGTGCCAGATTAACGGTAAATGTAAGACGTCGTATCGGCAAGTAGGGTCCCTAAACTGTATGGTTACCGACACTGAAAAAGACCTACAAAATACCCAACAGCAAGAAAAGTAACTATAAATCAATACCTTAATATTACAGGGGAGAAAGGGTAAGGTTGCACCCTTAGGGTACGTCCTTACACGGAGAGTACTATACTTCTTGATCTAAAATGTATTACCCATTTTAGAACAATGATATTTAACGAAAACAATATATGATTATTTTATAATAAATTTGCCTAATTTCGTGTAAATCCAGTGGAAAGGTTTTGAGAAAATCAATTTTAAAAAAGTGGGTTTGAGTAGTTTTCTCACATGCAATTCCCCTTAAAATGAAATTAAATGACAGTACCGGAAGTACTAAAAGTATCCTTATTTATAATATACAAGGATAGGCATATTTTTAATCTAGGTCTGGTCAGTGGGAGAGTTCTTTTTCGTTGAATTCATCATACTGAAGTAATTTCGTGCTGTAATCGATGTTCTCTGATGGTGCCATTGTTCTTGTGTTGAAGGTAACCGTGGTTGACGAATGCGGAGTGTGGATGGAAGCCATACTTTATATTTAATAGCTACGTGACCTCATTACTTTTGTGGTGACCGGTCCTGTCAGTTGTTCATTCAAGTCTCAGAGCCGGGCCAGTGAAGGCCTTACTTGGAGAGTTAATCTAATAAAGTTTATATCAGTATATCTTATTTATGAATTCAGGTTATAAATGTTTTGTACTAAATTTTTTAATTTATCCTGCTCTTGTTAAGAAACTTAATGAATAAAGAATTTTTGAGAGAAAAATGTGTGTATGAACTTAGAATTTATACCATTTGTTTTTTTAAAAAACTCGCGGTAAATTATTGTGAAGATATAAAGATAATTGCCAACTTAATTGTTCTTGGTCCTCCAGGGTCGTAGCTGAGTCTGGCATTATTTAGACCCGTTGCTGTTAACCAAGTTGTTTCTAGGTATCCTCTCTGTACCTGGGGGCGGTAGAATAACACCCAGACGGTATCGCCTAGCTCATTTGAGGCCTAGGAAGTCTTTCATTTTCACGCCCTTCGTGGCCCTTGTCTTCATTTGGCCAATACATTCATTTTTCGAAGTGTCGGATATCTTCCATTTTTTCTTTCTGATTAATGTTATATTGTATAGAGCAGGGATGGCAAACGTTTTCCAACTAGTGTGCCATTTTAAGTCTGGTTTATTATACTCAACCGCCTACTGTGTCACTTGTTATTTTCTTTTAAGGAATGGTTATCCCTCCTCCGGACTTCCTTTCATAATTCCCAAATATATTTCATATTTATTTATTTATTATTTATTTATTTATTTATTTATTTAGTAGATATCTACCTTGCAAATACATTTGATTGCACGTTCCGTGGTCGTATTTTTAAATACTGTAAAATACACATTTTCTAAATATGTAAGTTTTAAGAATACCTAACAATACTTGTAAAAATATACAATAAGTGCCCATTATAACACACTTCGTCATTAAATATTTCAAGTGAAAATGAAAATCCACAGCCTGTTTCCAGTCATTCGACCGGGTCAGGAATGGAATGAATGAAGCCCCCAATCTAGCGGCGAGGATAGGAATTGCGCCGGCTGCCGAAGCCTGTCGCTCTCCTTTGGGGCAATGATTAATGAATGACAGATGAAATGAAATGATATTGGAGAGTGTTGCTGAAATGAAATATGACAGGGAAAACGGGAGTACACGGAGAAAAACCTGTCCCGCCTCCGCTTTGTTCAGCACAAATCTCACATGGAGTGACCGAGATTTGAACCACGGTACCCAACGGTGAGAGGCGGGCACGCTGTCGCCTGACCCACGGAGGCTCATTAAATAATATTAGATATAAAAATAAAAAATATAAATACTGTCAATTGACTTTAAGTGAAATATTATTCTCATATGTAGTGTGAAAGTTCTTGTTGAATATTATGTTATGCAATCTTAGGTTGTCCGACTCGTTGGCTGAATGGTCAACGTACTGGCCTTCGGTTCAGAGGGTCCCGGGTTCGATTCTCGGCCGGGTCGGGGATTTTAATCGCTTCTGATTAATTTCTCTGGCTCGGGAGCTGGGTGTTTGTGTCCGTCCCAACACACTCCTCTTCATATTTAGACACTACATTACCAACCACCATTGAAACACACAATAGTGATTACATCCCTCCACATAGGGTTGGCGTCAGGAAGGGCATCCGGCCGTAAAACAGGGCCAAATCCACTTGTGCGACGCAGTTCGCACCCGCCATCCCACAGGTGTAGGGATAAAGCAGTAGGAAAAGAAGAAGAATCATCTTAGGTTCATAACTTGTCTTCATTAACACACAAGATGTACTTAGCTCTGAACCAATATGGTTTCCAACTATTGAATTCACAACGTTCATTGTAGAACTGCTCGCAGGCATATGATGACCGAAACAAAGTAATTAGCACTATCGTAAGTTTCTTCGTGCGACGTAAAGCCCATAGCAAAAAAAAAAAAAAAAAGTTTCTTCGTGGCCAAAAATATTTGTGAGAGGCTGCACCGCCGTTGAATCAAGTTCTCTAGGTTCTGTAGAGAGTATTCATCATCAACAGCACACACTATTAATGCTTCGCCAATCTGTACGAATTTGTTCGCCCATTTATTGCTTTCTTGAAATTTAATCAACTCCATTTCTAAATGGTCAAAATCCAAGCAGTCAAGAAACTTGACCTTAATATCACCCATTTGTGTAATGTGAGGTTTCGAAATAAAGTGCAATGTTTTCTCAAAATCTGGAAATTGTGAACATTTCTTGAAAACTATTTGTGTTGAATTTTGTAAGACGGCCGCAAACTTCTTACAAATTGAGTACCTTTTGTCTTCAAAAGTTATTTGACCTGATTTTTTTTATGATCTCAAACAATCTATCTGAAGTATGTCCCTTTCCTTACAGTTCCTTATTCACATCATTGTATAACGCTGTAAAATCACGGAGAAACATTAAATTGCACAGTCAAATAGGGTCCGTGAATTCTGGGAATTCTTCCTGCTTTTCTGTCGTGAAGAAGCAAAGTTCGTCCAAGAGCTCAACAAACTTTTTTTTTCTTATTTTGCAAGTTGCTTTACGTCGCAGCGACACAGATAGGTCATATTGCGACGATGGGACAGAAAAGGGCTAGAAGTGGGAAGGAAGTGGACATGGCCTTAATTAAGGTACAGCCCCAGCATTTGCCTGGTGTGAAAATGGGAAACCACAGAAAACTATCTTCAGGGCTACCGACAGTGGGGTTCGAACTCACTATCTCCCGAATACTGGATACTGGCCGCACTTAAGCGACTACAGCTATCGAGCTCGGTCAACAAACCTTTGGAGTACTTTCCAACGACTCAGCCAGCAAACATTATCATACATTAGTCCGCCATACTCAGATTCCACTTCGTGTAACATCTTCGAGAACTGGCGATTATTTAGAGCATGTGCAAATATGTTCACAGTTTTAGTTACCACCAAAGGTACACTTCCAAATGACTTCATACCTTCCTTATTACATAGGGCTTCCTGGTGCATTATACAATAGACTGTAAAATAGGGTGTTTAGCTTCTTCTCAAGACATTTCGCAAACCCATTATGAATACTCACCATACTTGGGGCAGCATCAGTTGTCACAGATAATTTTCAGTAAGTCAAACGCCATTTTAAAATAAGTGCTTGCTTCACTTCGTTCATTATATCTTGCCCTGTTGTCGTAGATCGTAAGCTCAGCAATTTAACTAATTCCTCCCTCATCATCGGACAAAAACAGCTAACATCAAGACATCCTGAATACATCTCGGAGTTATCCAAATCAGCTTTCAATTGCTCCGAAACATCTTTACTCATTCTTATTATTCTAACCTTGATAGTAAATACTGGCTAGCATTTCTTTCATTCTGTTAATTGTTTGTTAGGAAAGTCTTCAAAAAATGTGTCTGACTTCAATAAGAAAGCCTCCTCCAAGAACTTCAAGTCAGAAAGTGGTTTTCCATGCTTTACTATACAGTACAGATGAAAACTAGCCTTACTGATGTTATTTCTTAGTCTGAAAGATGGTACACAAGAACTAGTTTGTTTTGTTTATCGATCGATTTTTTGTGAAAAGAACTATCTTCTTTCTTCATTTGGTATGAAACGAACATTTGAATGATTAAATGTGCGGGATACAACTGTTTCTGAATACAAGGAACACAAAGATTTTAGTTTCTTTCTATTACTCCGAATTCCCTTGTCCAATGTTCTTGAAAAATCTGGCCACTACCGCTGTAAACTTTCTGTATTTTCGACACTGAAAACCTGTTTGCGAGGTCCGTATACAGAACCACCAGAAAATGATAATCAATAAACGGTTACACACTGAGAATAATTACGTGGTACTGGCTACCACACATAAGACAAACTTTACTGACTGACGTGAGTGAGCGAAGGGTTCGCAGGCCGCATCTGACACTTGACTTCCGGAGCTATCAGTGTTGCAGTGTTGCGCTTCTGAATGAAACTATAATTTATATTTTCGATATTTTTTCTTACACTTGGAACATTATGAATATACGATGCACGAGATATGTATATTACAAGACGTATACAAAAAAGTTAATATGTTCATGTTCGCCATCCCTGGTAAAGAGGATGGTTACCTAGATGAACTTCCTCTTAAAACAATAATCACCACAACCACTATCCCCTGCCTGTCGTAAGAGTTAACTAAAAGGGGCCCCAGGTGCTCTCATCTTGGGAGCGTGATTAGTGACCATGGATCACTCAGCTGAGACCTGGCTTTGCTTCCACTTTCTTCTGTTAGACTCCTCACTTTCATCTATCCTATCAGGCCCCCCTTGGTCAACTCTATTCTTTACCGACCTCGACGGTATTACGCGTGCAGGCCTAGGGAGTCTTTCATACCGAGTGAGTTGGCCGTGTGGTTAGAGACGCGCAGCTGTGAGCTTGCATCCAGGAGAGAGAGGGCTCGAAACCAACTGTCGGCAGCCCTGAAGATGGCTTTCCGTGGTTTCTCATTTTTACACCAGGAAAATGCTGGGGTGTACATGAGGTCACGGCCGCTTCCTTCCCACTCCTAGGCCTTTCCTATCCCATCGTCACCGTAAGACCTATCTGTGTCTGTGCGACGTAAAGCATAATGTTAAAAAAAATACAAAGAGAAGTCTGTCTTTCATTTTCAGGCCCTTCGTGGACCTTATCTCTCTTTGGCCGATATCTTCATTTTCTGAAGTGTCGGATCCCTTCCATTTTTTCTCTCTGATTAGTGTTATAATAATAGAGGATGGTTGCCTACTCGTACTTCCTTTTAAAACAATATTCACCACCACCGCCTTTACGTATCCTGGCCGAGCATGTTTACAAAGCTATATTTCTTTCTAATCCGGACGGTATTATGTTTACGAGGCGTAGGGAATCCTTCGCGTTCCTTCCTTTTCTGTCACCGATACCTTTTTTCTTGGAAGGATCAGACTTCTGATTGGTATTACGAGAGGATGGTTACCTTAGTTATACTCCCCCTTAAAATAACTAGTCAATGATGATTGTCTTGTCATTATTGATCTTTTGTTCAGATTATCCCTGGTGTTTCCTTGTCGTTGGAATCAGGAACTTGCTATGCTATATTTGCCATAATTTGCAGTCTGATACCCACTGGAATTCGAACGTCGGCCATCTGAAAGGAAAGCCAGCAGTCTTATTGCTATAAAGCGTAATGAGTGGTTACGAAAATTTAGCACTCTTCAGAAGCTTTGTCACGTAATTAATGTAGGCCTATGTTATTATTTTTTAAGATTCGGCTCCTTTTGTTCCACGGAGAGCGTGTTCGAAAAAATGCCATCCAATTATCATTGACCGTGATGGATATGAGAAATACCATGGTTCTACTTTACTAGCGATAGGTACCATTATGAGGAGCCGTTGACCTGGATTTGGGCATTTAGGCATCTCCAAAACAAGAGAGAAAATCAGAGACATGCTAATTTGGAAGAGTATGGATGGAAAATCAGAGAAATGGTCAAAACGTGTAAATCTCGCTTGCTTAGTAAGCCCACATTGTCGATTAAACTAGGACTATTGTCATCGCGTCAGACATCTCGCCCCATGAAGCATTTGTACATAGACTACGTCGGACCCTTCCCTCAATGAAAGGGAAACGGGAATAATTTCATTCTTGTATGTGTAGACGGATTCACTAGATTTTCATGGACCGAGCTCGATAGCTGCAGTCGCTTAAGTGCGGCCAGTATCCAGTAATCGGGAGATCGTGGGTTCGAGCCCCACTCTCGGCAGCCCTGAAGATGGTTTTCCGTGGTTTCCCATTTTCACACCAGGCAAATGCCGGGGCTGTACCTTAATTAAGGCCACGGCCGCTTCCTTCCACTTCCTAGGCCTTTCCTATCCCATCGTCGCCACAAGACGTATCTCTGTCGGCGCGACGTAAAACAAATAGCAAAAAAAAAAAAAAAAGATTTTCATGGTTATTTCCGACTAAGCTGGCTACCGCTCACTCTACCATTTCATGTCTTAATACGATCTTTGCTTCTTTTGTTCCCGTCAATATATAGAGTCTGATAATGCAAAGGCTTTCACCTCTAACTTATTCCGAAAATTCTATTTTGATCTGTCCATATCCCATGTAACTACTTCCGCTTATGACCCTCAACCATCTCTGACTGACTGGGTCAATCATAATCTTCGATCTGCTTTGATAGCTTTCAATCATGAAGATCATTCCAGCTGGAATACTTCTCTGCATTGGTTATCTTTTGATTTAAATTCAGCTGTTCATGAGTCCCACAAGTTCACTTATGCCTCTCTCATGTTCAAATTTGTTCCCAACACGCCGCTGTCGAATCTTTGGTCTCTCAATGAGATATTGCCACAGACAGTAGATCCGGATAATATTAGGGACCTCTGGAAGAAGGCTAAATGTAACCTTAAGGCTTCTCATGGAAAGGTTAGAGAGATATGATCGTGCATGGAGGCCCACCAATGTAAAGATCGGAGATCAGGTCATGGTTAAGAATTTGGTACCTATAGGCAAGCTTGCCCCCAGATTTCATGGCCCATGTATTATTTTGGATTTCTTAACACCGGTTACACGTTTGGCTAGTAACCCACCCACTGAGAAGATTTTTAGAGTCCATTTATCTTAAGTAAAACCTGTATAAGTCTCTTGTTTCTTGCAAT
This sequence comes from Anabrus simplex, assembly GCF_040414725.1. NCBI lineage: Eukaryota > Metazoa > Arthropoda > Insecta > Orthoptera > Tettigoniidae > Anabrus > Anabrus simplex. The sequence goes on from NC_090269.1 coordinate 65,639,487, forward strand.
AAAGGCCACTTAAGTTATGGCAATAAGAACACAGCTATATTTTCTTCTGCACAGCTCAGTAACTTAAAAGCAATTACCAAACCAAACCAAACCAAACCAAACCAAACCCCATGGCACTACAGCCCTTGAATGGCCTTGGCCTACCAAGCGACCGCTGCTCAGCCCGAAGGCCTGCAGATTACGAGGTGTCGTGTGGTCAGCACGACGATTCCTCTCGGCCGTTATTCTTGGCTTTCTAGACCGGGGCCGCCATCTCACCGTCAGATAGCTCCTCAATTCTAATCACGTAGGCTGAGTGGACCTCGAACCAGCCCTCAGGTCCAGGTAAAAATCCCTGACCTGGCCGGGAATCGAACCCGGGGCCTCCGGGTAAGAGGCAGGCACGCTACCCCTATACCACGGGGCCGGGCTTAAAAGCAATTAGTAAAAGTAATTTTGTAAGAGGGGTATGGGGAGGCCTTCTGCCCTGCCCATATCCATCGAGGGTATTATATTGTTGATGTGTATAATCCTGTACAACCTTCCCCTCTAGTAAGGTTTATTTCCTCCCGTTATCTAGCTGCCATTACCTGTCCCCCCGCCTCAAGAACTAAGCCTGCAATTCACACACTCATCCTTAATGCTGCCCGCCTCATCTGAAGCTGCAGAAAAATAAACAAACTCTCGTTCCCCATAATATCTATCTCCGTCGCCAAGCATTCCTAGCAAGTATAAGAATAAACGAAAATGACTTATGTAAATGTGAAATACATTGTTTACGAGGTCGCTGAGTTGAACTGTGACACTCTGGATGGTTAAGTCATACTACAGCCGTAATCAGCATGTAGGCTGAGAAGGGATGAAAATGAATGTAAAAATTTCCCAGGTTACGGATATATGCGGGTATGTTCCAGAATAGCTCTCAATGAAACTTGGTACACATACTATACTATGGAGATACAAATACTATGAAGATAAAACATACGGTTGGAAGTGGGGATAGGGAGGGGATAACCTAACCTAACTCCATGACACTACAGCCCAAAGGCCTACAGATTACGAGGTGTCGTGTGTTCAACACGATGAATCCTCTCGGCCTTTATTCTTGGCTTTCTAGACCGGGGCCGCTATCTCACCGTCAGATAGCTCCTCAATTGTAATCACGAAGGCTGAGTGGACCTCAAACCAGCCCTCAGATCCAGGTAAAAATTCTTGGCCTTTGCGGGAATCGAACCTGGCCCTCCGGGTAAGAGGCAGGCATGCTGTGCTACACCGCGGGGCGGGCAATGGGAGGGGATGGCATGTAAAAATAATGGAAAATAACATATATTAATGTCGAATCCATTGTTTATGTGTCGCTGAGAATAATTGTGATGCTCTGCATACCATTGAAGTCTACGTTCAACCACCATTGAGACGGGAGGCTGAGAGGGCTTAAAAGAGAATAGTCTAAAATGACTGTGATTGGAGTTGAATTTGCTGCCTTTGGAGTCGCAAGGCTGATTGGTGATAGTCTCAAAAACAGTTGAAATCGTGAACATCATATCTATAGCACGACGGGTAAATACACATAGTTATAATTCTTTTGAAAGGCACGCTACGCTACACCGCGGGGCCGGGCTATACTTCCCAGTCAATTTGAGCTTCCACAAGGACTAAGTTTACTCGAAAATTTAATATTCTAAAACTTGAAATCAAACACATTTAATTAACTCTAAAACTCCATGATAGGTCGTAAAATATCAATCAGCATCTCAAAATGGAATTATATAATCATTCACTTCACACATAACTAACTGGTAATACAAATCTTAAAGGTAAACTTTCAAAAACTATCCGGGCAACGCCGGGTACTATAGCTAGTAGACTGTATACAGTATATAAATGTCATTGTATGTGGCTATGTATGTATTACATTTCCTCCTAAACCACTGGAGCGATTTATACCAAACTTGGTACACTTACGACTTAGAACCAGGAGACAAACCGCGTGGGGGGTAAGACATCCCTAGTATCCTTAGGGGCGAAGGGGCGACATATAAAAGTATTCTAAAATAGTGTCGAATCCCTACTTTTCGGGATCGCTGAGATGAATAGTGACACTCCGGATATTTTAAAAGTCCAAATTCAGTCCCCTTTGGAGTGGTGGGCGAGGGTGAGGGGGCAGTGATATCAAAATAATCAAAAATAGTGTCGAATCCATACCTTTTGTGGTCAATAAGATGAATAGTGACACTCTGGATATTTTAAAATTCCAAGTTCAGTCTCCTATGGGGTGGGGGACAAGGGGGGAGTGATATATAAAAATAATCGAAAATAGTGTCGAACCTATACGCTTCGGTGTCGCTGAGATGAATAGGGACACTCCGAAAATTTTAAATTTCAAGTTGTGTCTCCTAAGAAGAGGGGTAGAGGGGGTAGTAATATATCACAATAATGGAAAATAGTGTCGAATCCAGATTTTTCGGGATTGCTGAGATGAATAGCGACACTCCGGGTTTTTTATAAGTCCAAGTTCAGCCTTTTTTGGGGAGAAGGCGAGGGGAGAGTGGTATAGAAAAATAATCGAAAATAGTATCAAATCTGTTGTTTTCGGGGACGATGAATAATTAACTTCACCCCGGATTTTTTATAAATTTACGTGCAGCCCCCTTACGTATAGGCGTGAGAAAGAGTGAAAAAAAATTAAATGACCAAAATGACCGAGATTATGGATGTATCTGTGCATTTTCCAGCAAAGCTGACAACCAAATTTGGTGCAAATATTACTTACTATCTGTGAAAAATGGCGTGAGGGGCATTACACCCCTATAATCTTATGGGAAGGGGTGAAATATAGATTAAAAAATGATCAATAATAGCATCGAATCCATAGTTTCAGGACTAATGGAGTGATTTAAACCAAATTCGGTACACTTATGACTTACTAACAGGAGACTAACCGTGTGGTGGCAGGACACACCTAGCATCTTTAGGGGTAGGGGTGGAGGTGAGATGGGTGAAATATAAAAATAATCGAAAATAGTGGCGAATCCATCGTTTTCGGGATCGCTGAGATGAATAGTAACACTCCGGATTTTTGAAATCGATGTTCAGCAACCCCAGGGGCGAGAAGAGAGCGATATATAAAAATAGTCGAAAATAGTGTCAAATCGGTAGTTTTCGGGGATGCTGAGATAATTACTTTCACTCCGGATTTTGTATAAGTTCAAATTCAGCCCCCTTTGTGGTGGGAGGGGAGGGGGATGAATATACAAAAATATTCGAAAATGGTGTCAAATCCATAATTTTCGGGGTCGCTGAGATGAATAATAACACTCCGGATTTTTTATAAGTCCAAGTTCAGCTCCTTTCTCGGGGGGCGGGGGGGGGGGGGGGCGAAGAAGGAAGTGAGATATACAAATAGTCGAAAATAGTGTCGAATCCATACTTTTCGGGGTCACTGAGATGAACAGTGACATTCGTATTTGTTAAAGTTCGATTTAACCCCCTTTGACATAATAGGATGAGAAAGTGTGAAAAAGAAATCGTCAAAATGACCGAAATAATGGACGTAGCCTATGTATGTTCCAGCGTAGCTACCAACCAAAATTGATACAAGTATGACTTTCTATCTGGAGGAAGTACTGGTTAGGATAGGATACCCCTAGAACCACTAGGGGAGGGGGTGAAATACAGTATGTATAAATAACTTAAAACATACAATAATAGTGTCGAATCAAAAGTTTTCGGGACTACTGGGATGATTCCAACCAAACCTGGTACACTTACGAATTACGATCAGGAGATAAACCGCGTGGGGGTATAAAAAAAAACGAAAATAGTTTCACACCCATAGTTTTCGAGGTCGCTGAAATGAATAGTGACACTTCGGATGTCGTTTAAGTCCAAATGGAGCCCCTATTGGCAGGCGGGTGAGAAGGAGTGAAGGAAAGAAAATGTCCAAATGATCGAGATTATGTATGTTTGTGTGTACTTTCCAGCATAGTTGTCAACTGAACTTGGTACAGGGATGATGTAACTGGTACTATCTGGAAGAAATACTGTGAGTGTAATACTCCTCTAGAAGCCTTAGAGAAGGGGAGAAATATAATTATAACTAAAATCGATCTATATTAGTGTTGAATCCACACTTCTCGGGATACGGGAGTGATTTCGACCAAACTTGGTATACTTATGACTTACTATCAGGAGACAAACTGCATGGAGGTATGACAACCGTAGCACCTCTCCAAGGCGGTGAGATGTAGATATAATCGAAAATAGTGTCGAATCCATTCTTTTCTGGGTCGCTGAGGTGAATAGTGATGCTCCGGAGTTTTTGAAGTCCAAGTTCAGCCTCCTTTCGCACAGGGATGATGTAACTGGTCCCTCTCCTATGAAAAATGTAAGTGGTCCCTCTCCTAATCTTCACACTTGAGGAGACGAAAGTTAATAGCTGGGGACACATGAATATAAATAAAAACTATAACTGGCTTGCTCGCAAATTGCCACGCAAATAGAATATCAATTATCATTCCATGGTTTCCCATTTCTCTATGTATTGTTTGGGCGCCAGCGTTACAGTTTGAAACAAAACTGTACAGCAAAATTTATATTGAATAGCATAGAGACTTATTCTTAAATCACGGGGGTAGGATTTTAAATAACTAACCATTAAGTATCGCTTTGAGAAAGAAAATTAACGCAATATCTGGTCAAATGAATTTATGAAAAAAAAAAAAAAAAAAAAAAAAATGAGACGAGTCGGAAAAGTTCCTTTTAGCTTGGAGGGAATTAAGAATTTAACGTTACTGCAATTTACTGTTGCCTGCATTATCTAATTGTGGCTCACCAATTGTAGCTTCCGTTGAGGTAATCTGTATTCCGTGGTTACTTGTTCCCCTTTTCTCGTTGTAGACTGGCTGCATGGACATCCTTCCTTTCTTCCTTCTGCGATATGGTTTGGGCTATCTGTACTAGCACTCCCTAATTGCCTAGTTTTAAATTAGACATTGGCGCTCTGCTTGTGAAAATTGATCATCGTTGATCTTAGGAGGAGAAAATTCAGTGTTATGAATTTTTCCATGTTATCAGAAATCTCAATTCAACTTAGCTATTCTCCTGATACAATACAGACTTGTACCAAGTACCATAGACTTGAACTAACGTAGTTCTTCGTCCAGAATAGTATAAAATATACTACAAGCCGCCAACGGCCGTAGCCGTGTTGAAACACCGAATCCCGTGAGATCTCCGAAGTTAAGCAACATTGGGCGTGGTCTGGAGTTGGATGGGTTGCCACGCGCTGTTGGTGGGGGGTAAAGGGAATGGAGGAGCGGAAGGGAACTGGCCACCCTACCGCACGTAAACTCCGGCTCAGGAACACCTCTGCGGAGGTTCGGACCTGCCTTCGGGCAGAATAACCCTTACATACTACAAGCCGTATACTTGTTTCGTCTCACCCTGATCCGACAGCATCACAGCAGCTACGTACTGTATCTCGAAGCGACAACTCACTGTCCCGAAAATAATATAATTGTGGTCTCGAAGCGACAAGTCACTGTCCCGAAAATAATATAATTGTGTTGTCTCGAAGCGACAAATCACTGTCCCGAAAATAATATAATTGTGATCCCTAAGGATTGCTCCGTGCGTGATAATATACCCGAGCTATCCCCACCCTTGGTAACTGCACCATATCAAGTCTCATTTCCATCGAAGCATCTGGTTCGTAGATTTCATATCATATCTTCCCTCTCTTCTTTCTTCACGTGTAAGCAGTAGGCGTGTCGATAATGTAGTCTCGTAGCTTGCGCTAGCCTTGCACGCGGGTCGCTGTATAATACTGTATAAAAAGACATAGTCACTCCGTACAGGCCATGAAGGCCCTTGGAGGAGTGGAAGGTAAAGGCTTCCACCAATGTTAACCGCGGCACGTGATGGGGTAGAGTGGTTAGCTCTACGCCCGGCCACCTTTGCCCCCAGGAATTCACTTGGTACCCATTTTTGGTGTAGGCTGAGTGAACCTCAGGGCCATATTCACCTCCGGAAGTGGAAATCTCGTTTCTTAAATTTTACAACTTCCTGACGGGGATTCGAACCCACGTCCTTCCTGGCGAACCGAGCACGCCTTTACCGCCTCGGCCAGGCAGCCCCTATAATACTGTATACTTGAGTTAAACCCAGTGATTCATTCCAAATTCCCAAGCGTCAAGAATAACTTTTCCGTATACACAGATATGAGATGAAATGACACAAACTCTGTCTCAACATATTGACCACATAATGAATTCCTATCTTATAATATAATAATAAATGATGATCTAATATATCATATGCAATATGATTCCAAAACCCTTCTTATTTTCCATTGATTGAAGTTAAATTAACATGTCTCTGAATAATTTCCGATGCCAGATAATTTTGATATCGAGTGATATCACGTAATAGGACTGTAGAACTACAATTAATATGGCTGGAGAAGCCTGCACGGTTACAATGAGAAAAGGTAAAAAGCAAAATATCCAAAATGACCGAGATAATGGACATATGTGTGTATGTCCCAGCATAGGTCTCAATCAAAACTGGACTTACAGTCTGAAAAAAATACTTTAGGGGTAAGAGACCCCTAGCCCCTAGGGCTAATCCATACAGTAGTTTTCGGGGTTGCTGAGATGAACTGTAACACTCTGGTTGCCGTTTTTAAGATAATGTTCAGTTCAATCGGAAGGGGTTGAGGACGGGTGAAAAGAAAATACACAAAATGACTCAGTTTAAGGACGTATTTCTATATGTTTTAACACACCTCTTAACCAAACTTGGTACATATGACTTACTATATATAAGAAATTGTTATGGGGCAGGGATGAATTATAAAATACACAGAAAGACCGGTAAAATATAAAAATAATAGACAACAACAAATATTAATGCACAGTCCATAGTTTTTGGGGTCGCTGAGGTGAATAATGACATACCGGATGTCGTTATTCAGCCCCCATCGGCATGGAGATGAGAAGGGTTGGAATAGGAAATGTTCAAAATTACCGAAATTACGGATGTATGAGTGTTTATTCCAGGACAGCCCTCATATAAACTTGGTAAGCATATGACTTACTATACAAAGAAAAAAAACTGGGGCGGGGGGGGGGGGGGTTAAACACTACTAGCACTCCTAGGGGAGGTGGTGACATAAAAATAAACGAAAATGACTGATATTAATGTCGAATAAATTGTTTACGAGGTCGCTGAGTTCAACTGTGACAATCTGCATGGTTAAGTCATACTTAAGCCGCAATCAGTATGAAGGTTGAGAAGGGGTAAAAATGAATGTAAAAATAACCGAGATTATGGATGTATGTGGTTATATTCCAGAATAGCTCTCAACGATACTTAGTAGGCCTACACATAATGAGTTACCATCTCCCCGCTGGGGTGGGATATGGGAGGGGATGGCGTGTAAAAATAATGGAAAATATCCGATATTTATGTCGAATCCAATTTTTATGTGCCGCTGATACGAATTTTGACGCTGTAGGTACCGTTTAAGTCCACGTTCAGCCTCCATTGAGACGGGGGATTGGGAGGGGCTTAAAAGTAAGTAGCCTGAAATGACCAAGATTAGTGTTAAATCCACTGCTTTTGGGGTCGCAAGGCTGACTGGTGACAGTCTCAATAACAGTTGAAATCGTGTACATGATATCATTAGAGGTTCATGGCTAGTACATGGAAATTCTTTATGAAAACTGAAACGTGGTTATCTATTAATAAAGTGCACAATAATAAAAGTTCATCGAACATTATACAAATCTGAGTCTGAGTCTGCGAGGTGGAAATAAATCCGAACATACTTTTCACTTTATTAGTTTATGTTTACATCACAATCCGCGCCAGTCAGGGGGTCCAGGTCGAGGAGTCTAGCGTCCACTATCAACTCGAACTTTACTGCAATGGTATAGCGTGACGGGTAAATGCATATAGTTCAAGGGCGCCTATAGGAGTTTGTTGTTGCTATTTTGCTTTACGTCGCACCGACACAGATAGGTCTTATGGCGACGATGGGACGGGAAAGCATTTGCCTGGTGTGAAAATGGGAAATCACGGAAAACCATCTTCAGGGCTGCCGACAGTGGGATTCGAACCTACTATCTCCCGGTTGCGAGCTCACAGCTGCGCGCTCCTAACCGCACGGCCATCTCGCCCGGTAGGCTAGTTTGTAGGGAGGGCCTAGACCTGGGGGTATGTAGTAATTTTAATATTTTGGAAGATGAATGGCGACTTGTATTCAACGGTAGAATACCGCCCACGGTATCCCCTACCACTTCTACGTAATACCGACTTTTAAATCATTTTCTTGAAAGAAAAACACCTGACTACGTTAGATTTTTTCATTTCCCTTGTGGGAGCTAGGGGGGGGGGGCGTTCCCTCCTTGCCCCAGGATATGGGGGCCCTTGATATAGTTATCACTTATTATTTTTTGAAAGGATCAAATACTCCCCAGTCAATTCGAGCTTCCACAAGGAAAACGTTTTACTCAAGAATTAAATAATCTAAAACTTGAAATAGAACACATCTAAATAACTCTAAACCTGCATAATATATCGTAAAACATCAATCAATATTTGAAGGGAATTCTATAAAAATTTACTTCACACATAACTAACTGGTAATATAAATCTTAAAGGTAAACATTAAAAAATTATCCGAGCAACGCCGGGTACTACAGCTAGTATTAATTTAAAAATTATTCCTTTCAGTTAAGGTTAATGTGTAAAGTAATCATTAGAGGTTCATGTCCGACTCGTTGGCTGAATGGTCAGCGTACTGATCTTCGGTTCAGAGGGTCCGGGGTTCGATTCCCAGCCGGGTCGGGGATTTTAACCTTCATTGGTTAATTCCAGTGGCTCGGGGGCTCGATGTTTGTGCTGTCCCCAACATTCCTGCAACTCACATAACACACATAACACTATCCTCCACCACAATAACACGCAGTTACCTACAGATGGCAGATGCCGCCCACCCTCATCGGAGGGTCTGCCTTACAAGGGTTGCACTTGGCTAGAAATAGCCACACGAAATTGTTATTATTATTATTATTATTATTATTATTATTATTATTATTATTATTATTAGAGGTTCATGGTTAGTACATGGAAATTATTTATAGAAACTGAAACATGATTATCTATTGGTAAAGTGCACAATAATAAAATTTCATCGATCATTATACAAATTTGAGTCGGAGTCTGCGAGGGGGAAATAAATCCGAACATATTATTCACTTTATTCGTTTATGTTTACATCATAATCCGCGCCAGTCATGGGGTCGAGGTCAAAGAGTCTACTATCAACTCTGACTTTACTCCAATTCGAAAAAGGAGGCAGATTTCAGCCAACACCTCCTAGATCAGGGATGGCGAACCTATGCCACGCGTGTCACTAGGTGACACGCGAACATGATTTCGGTGGCACGCCACATGAACATAATAATGTTTTAATATACGTCTTGTTCTATAGACAATACATATCTTATAGTGCTTCACGAGTAAGAAATAAATATCGAAAATCTAAATACTTGTTCCATTCGGACGTGCAATATGGCAACACAGCTACACTGATAGATCTGAAAGTCAAGTGAGATAAGTGTCGTTTTCTGGTGGTTTTATATACGGACCTTGCAAACATGTTTTCAATGCCGAAAAGAACAGCAACTTAACAAAGGTAATGGGCGGATTTTTCAAGAACCGTAGACAAGGGAATTCGGAATAATAGAAATATGTATTGCCATGCGTTCAAAAACAATTGTATTCCCCCTCATTTAATGTAAGCGCCATTTCGAGACTAATCATTCAAATGTTTGTTCCATGCCAAATGAAGAAAGAGAGTTCGTTTCACAAAATATCGAACTCTACACAAAACAAACTAGTTCTTTTGTATCATACATCCACCCTAGGAATAATATCAGTGCGGCTGTTATATCTGTCTCACTGGATAGTACAGCATGCATGGAAAACCGCTTTCTGACGGTGAGTTCTTGAAAAACGTCCGACACATTATTTGAGCACTTCCCTAACAAACAACAAATAATTAACAGAATGAAAGGAATGCCAGCCAGCTGAACTGCTGCCAAGGATAGAATAATGAGAATGAGTGAAGAAGTTTCTGAGCAATTGGAAGTTAATTTGTATAACTCCCAGATGTATGCAGTATGTTTTGATGAAAGCTGACTTTCTTGTGGAGATGTGATGAGGGAGAAATAAGTAAAATTGTTGAGCATAAGAACTATAAACATAGGAAGATAATAAAGCTAAAGGAGGAAGTGAAGTCCATTGGCAATATTAGTATTTTTCATTTTTATATCTAATATTTATTTTCTTACAGTTTGTTTTACGTCGCACCAACACAGATAGGTCTTATGGTGACGATAGGAGAGGAAAGGCTTACGAGTAGGAAGGAAAACGCCATGACGTTAATTGAGGTACAGCCCCGTTTGCCTGGTGCGAAAATGGAAGACCACGGAAACCATCTTCAGGGCTGCCGACAAGGGGTCTCGAGCCAACTATTTCCCGGATGCAAGCTCACAGCTGCGCGCCCTAACGACGCGGCCAACTCGCCCGGTAATAATATTTATTGACGAAGTGTGTTACAATGGAAGCTTATTATTTATATTTTTACAAATAATATTAGGTATTCTAAAAACTTACATATTTAAAAATATATTTTTTGCGGTATTTGCAAAATACGACCACGGAACATGCAATCAAATGTATTTACAAAATATATATCTAAAAGTAAATAAATCAGTAAATAAATAAAATAAATAAATATTATGAAACATAATTGGAATTTGGAAAGGAAGTCGCGGTTGGGGGAGGGAGGTTGTTGGTTGTAGCAATTTCTTAAAGGAAAATAACAAGTGGCACAGTTGAGAGTTGAGAATAATAAAGCAGACTTAAAATGGCACACTAGTTGGAAAAGGTTCGCCATCCCTGTCCTAGATAATAAGGGCTAACAGCGTGGTGACGTCACGCTAAGGAGGCGATGGCAATGCAGAGAAACGCGGAACATGGTTAAACACAGACATGATTTTAATATTTTTTGCCAATGGAATAATTTATTTTCTAACAAATAGCGTTTAAATTTTAATGTATATGAATTATACTGTCGTTATTACCGTATTTTAGTGACTGTGCCATTAAAGATAAACAGCAAACAGTTGTAAAACACGACAGCACCTTGCAATGTTAACTTACTTAGGCCGAATTGCTAACAGCACAACAGAATGTTACAAATATATTTCAATTTAAATAGGCATTAGATGATCTTAAAAGAAAACTAGCACGTATAATATTAGCTTAGGCCTAACATCTAAGCTGATGTAGCATCACTGGCAGTATTTGCACATGAGCCTACAATGTTTCCTCCCTTGAAGTTCATGTATGGTTTGATGAGAATTTCACCTACCATTAATGTTTCCAATTTGTCATTCTGTTCGAAACCTTGAACTTGATGTTTTGTGTATTCCAGAAAGTATGTAAGTTTCTGTCCTAATATTGGACTACCATTCAGACCGGAGCCTACCCCTTTAAAAGTATTGACACGTGGCAACATTAAATTGCCGCTATGTCTCATAAATTTTTAAAAATCGCACGGCGCAACAGCCCTGAGGGGCTTGGCCTTGGCCCTGCTCAGCCCGAAGGCCTGCAGATTACGAGGTGTTGTGTGTTCGGCAGGACGAATCCTCTTGGCCGTTATTCTTGGCTTTCTAGACCAGGGCCGCTATCTCACCGTCCGATAGTTCGCAAATGTAATCACGTAGACTGAGTGGACCTCGAACCAGCCCTCAGATCTAGGTAAAATTCCCTGACTTGGCCGGGAATCGAACTCGGGCCCTCCGGGTAAGAGGCAGGCATTACATCCCTTCACCACGGGGTCGGTCGTAAATTTGTATACATGAGAAGATATCAGACAGAAGGTTGAACAAATAACAAGAAAATCATACACATACTCCTTTATGAACTAAGAAATGTTTTAACTGCGACTATTAAATTAACTGTGGGGACATCATCCTCGGTGTTCAATTCACTAACTAGGACTAGAATTAACTTATTTCTTGAATCTTTCTACACATTGTTGCACTCATTCCTTGTAATGCAGCTATGATGTTTTGTAACTAAAGAATATGCCGCATTTGTATTAGTAATTTTGTTCACATATACATTAGAAATATTTTATACTTTAATAAAACCCGTTTATAATAAAAACCATGTCCTATTAGATGATTGCATATGCTATACAGTATGGTTGCCTTGATGTATCGACGTACAGAAAAATTACTGACGTTCCCATCATCACAGTACAACAACCATCAGGTAACAACTTGTTTGTTGTACTTTTCAGCAGTGTAAATTTGTGGATTGAAATTCTGTGTATGAGATATGTACTATCGTTAATGGCTCTGTTTATTGCTCCTCTTTCTATTCTACTTTCTTGCCTGGTTCTTCTCTTCACATGCCAGAATGTGACGATAAATATGATGGCAAGTTGGGAAAGGCATAAGGCACTGCAGTCTCTGACAGTCATGGTCTTGGAAGAGGAGTAGTTAAAAGTTTTTCCTGAGGATCAGTACCAGTTATTTCCCATAAAATATCACCGACTTTGAAATGTCTGTGGCATACCTGTAAAATAATGTATCACCGTGAGCGAAATTCATGCATTTACAGAGTGAATCGGCCTACACCAGCAGCTCTTGTAGGTGGTATGTTTTAATGCGTATAATAATAATAATAATAATAATAATAATAATAATAATAATAATAATAATAATAATAATAATAATAATAATAATAATAATAATAATAATATCGTTGAAATAATGTATTCCATGATTGTGAGCTAACATAACCTTATATCACTGAAGAGTAAATATGCCTACATATCTATCACCAGCTGTTGCGTGTAGTTAAATACGTCATAGGCCTATGCTCATTATGATTGTGTGAGAATGTAATAATAGTTACTCACCATTGAGTTTTTAGTAAATCACCGAGCTCGATAGCTGCAGTCGCTTAAGTGCGGCCAGTATCCAGTATTCGGGAGATAGTAGGTTCGAACCCCACTGTTGGCAGCCCTGAAAATGGTTTTCCGTGGTTTCCTATTTTCACACCAGGCAAATGCTGGGGCTGTACCTTAATTAAGGCCACGGCCGCTTCCTTCCCACTCCTAGCCCTTTCCTGTCCCATCGTCGCCGTAAGACCTATCTTGTCGGTGCGACGTAAAACAACTAGCAAAGAAAACGTTATTAGTAAATCTGTAGTCTTGTCTTGGAATTGCGCGTAAACAAAACTGCCGCATAACCTCGTCTTTTGGAAACAATGCATGCACTTCGTTATCACTGTCGCAATTCTCCTTACAGTTGAGTACCCAACACATCAGTACCATTACGTGAACGGTATTAGCAATTGGCACCATTAAACGAATTAAAACTCTTCTAATTTTCAGCGTTACATGGCCAAACTCATTGCTGTGTTATTACTGAAAAGGTTCAAGCTTGCCTGCCGATGCTGACGTCACAGTATATTCCCAGAACGGTTGTGAGACCTTATATCTAGGAGGTGTTGTTTCAGCGCCTACGAGTGAAAACAATTGAAATTTGCGATACGAATGAAAAACTGAATGCAAACGGAAACAATCTGTTGTAACGGTAGTTGACGACTATCGAATAATTCGGTAGTTTTCATTCAAAAGTCCCGTACCTTGATTGTACGCAGCCATTCAACACGGCATACACTATGTACTGGTAATTTTAAAATCAACTTCAGTACACATTTGATTCAAAATGCTCATAATATAAAGTTTTGTCTAGGAATAATTTCTCAATCCATTATTATGATACAGTCAAGTTCGTTTGTATTTATGACGCTATCATCAAACTTCCAAGTGTGGTAATAAAAAAAGAAGCAATGTAACCTAGATATTAAAGTGAAGGATAACTTAAGTAAGGCAGTAAATTCCACTCGAATCATAACTGCCCTCTAACTGTTCAGAGGAACTTCACCATTAACTCTTAGAACTTACACGAAACGCTTTCAAGCTTTTAAAATGGTAGTGCTATTTATTCAAATTCTATGAATATTCTATCCGATGTTAGTTTCTTTTTAAATTATGAACACTTACCCGTGTCAATAATGTATATGAACTCCAAACAAAGAAGAAACAAGGTACAAAATCGCAACAATGTATTTTTAACCAGCCTTTTCGTATTTGGATGTCAGGCACGGAAAACATTTGCTCTCTAGAAGGCGTTACCACTTGAATATCAGGTGGTTTTAGGTGGCTTTGGAGGGAGTTGAAATGGGGAAGGTTAAAGCGATGCAAGAGTGTAGACCAAGGGGAAGGGAAAGAGGAAACTTTAAAAGCATAAGCGTTACTCCAAAGAGAAATAGAGAACGCTTAGCGACAAAACAGTATCGTATAGCATATTCCCTGGAGTGCAGACTTATAGACATGTGTGCTGCATAGAGTCGGCAGTATCGATATATTTGTAGTAAAGAGAACTTAAAATATTCAGTAGCCACACATGTGTTTGTTATATTATTGCTTTCCCTATATGTTATATTCCAAATTTAAGAGGGCAGGACTCCCACTTACGCTTTGAGTTGTAGATTTCGTTAAGTGGTTTGCGGTAGTTAAGTGTTTAATTATTCTTAAGCGTTCGTACTTGTAGCCTTCGACCGCATGTGAATGTCAGATTGGCAAAAATACAGCGTAGCGCACCTAAAGTTTCCACCTCTAATATCTTCTGATTAGCTGAAAATTATGGTAGGCTGTTTTCACCTGGGTTAATAAGAACAATGGGCACACGAAGGAACATGCAATGTGTGTATTAGTACCGAGGCAGTAGTGTCAAGTTCTGTGGATGGGAGAAGTGAAATACATCCATGGTGTCCCGTTCAGTCATAAAAGGTGACATCAATCAATCAATCAATCAATGGTCTGCATTTAGGGCAGTCACCCAGGTGGTTTTTTCTTAAATGATTTCAAAGAAGATGGAAATTTATCGAGGATTTTCCTTCATAAAATATTCTAATCCCATATTCCTCATCCTTTAAATGAACATTTGCCCATCTTGTCTTCTTGAATTACAATTTTATCTTCATAATATGATCTTTCCTACTGTCCGACTCGTTGGCTGAACGGTCAGCGTACTGGCCTTCGGTTCAGAGGGTCCCGGGTTCGATTCCCGGCCGGGTCGGGGATTTTAACCTTAATTGGTTAATTCCAATGGCACGGGGACTGGGTGTATGTGTTGTCTTAATCATCATTTCATCCTCATCACGACGCGCAGGTCGCCTAAGGGAGTCAAATAGAAAGACCTGCACCTGGTGAGCCGAACCCGTCCTGGGATATCCCGGCACTAAAAGCCATACGACATTTAAATTTTTTTTCATCTTTCCTACTTTTAAAAGCTCAACTCAGGTTTATTCGTCTTGTAATACCATTCGATGCCATCTATCCACTAACAGCTGGGAACATACCGCTTAGTAGAGCAGCTCGTCTCCTTATTCCCAAGTCTTCCCAGCCCAAAGTTTGCAACATTTTCGTATATATTTATTGGACGATTCTCCAGACAATCTGGATTGTCATAAGAACAGAGTATAACTACATCAAAAAATAAACAAAAATTGAACAATAACACCATCTGATAAATAACTCTAAAAAATAAAAGATTAATATATAGTCGACAGCATTAAAATATTAGGAAATACAAAATATTAAAGAACAATACATTCGTTATTAGTACATTAACGGGAATATAAAGGGAACTCCTGTGAATACAGATGTGATTTTAAAATGGAAAAAGATCATCGTAAATTGGCGACTACTAGGTGATTGATTCTGGACTTTTGAAAGCTGCATCTGTGCCAGAAATTAATTAAAAAATATTTCCAGCTCTTGTAAATGACACTTTCCCTGTAAAATTCTATTATAGGTGTGTGGATGTTCTTTTTTTTTTTTTTCAAGGTTAACTTCCTCTGGCTGGCTGGTGTGATGCTCCATTCTGACTGTGGGATCAAAACATGTAATGCTGCCGTGTTTAAAGGCTATAATGTCAATTCTTCTGGTGCTGCCGTTTGCTGACTCGCCATGAACCTCTTCGTAAACGGTATAACTTTATCCACGAAGATTTTCGGCAATGAATGATCTTATTTTAGGATGGCAGGCCTTTCTTAATGTATCACCATAAATAGTTTCCCAAGACGTGATCCAGTGTTTCATTCTCTCTGCCACATCTGCGACAGAGGCTGCCGTCTTGAGATCTCCCGGAGATACTTCTAACTGAGGAAACATTAGTTGTCATTTTTATTGCCTTACGCCATTCACCGTATGTGAGACCTTGATGGTGCTTCACCCAGGTGTTGTCGGAATTCACCAAAGACAAATCGTGCTACCTCTCTTTGGATCTTTCCCTGTTCTCGTATCAAAGAATCCTGGTGTGGAACCCATACTCTCAAACCAGACACTTATACGCCCTCTCCTTTACATATTTATTACAACCCCTAAATACCCTTATACCCTGTAACCTTTCTTTACAACATAGTTACTGTGATTACTCGAATGAGGATATTTTCTTATAGGTACTACAGTGATCTCCGTAAGGTACTATCACCCCATCAATCGAGTAACCAAAATGGAGAGGACTTTTCCTCTTGGTGAAAAACCTGATATTTTATCCCGTTTACCATCGTACCATTGTGTATTGTCCATTTTACAATATTGCCTAGATATTTTTGTAGTCGCTTACAACCATGTGACTTATTTACTACTCTATACAGTAAAACATCATCGGCAAAGAGCCTTATCTCTGATTCCAGTTCCTTAGCCATAGCATTGTTAAGTGCCAGCCCTGTTTTAGCCTCTTTCGGGACTTCCTGGAAGGGACTAAGTGAGTCAACTGACCGGCGAGCTCCAAGCCGGCCTGTAGGGCATGGCTGGCCTTTCCGTGTATTACTCTATCCGTCCGATTTCCCCGTGTGTTTCTGGAAGGTGCAGCGAGAATGGTCCGTCCAAGGGCACATCGCGAATATTCTGGTACACACTACCCGAGCTATAAAAAGGAAGCTATCCGCGAATATTTAGTCAGCGTGGGACCCATTGTTGGAGTCAATGTGGGATTCAGGGTTGGAATCAGTGTTGGATTCAGTGGTGGGATTGGACTCGGTGTGCTGGGTTGAGGCCGTTGGCAGTGTTCCATCGGAATTCTGAACTAAGCATTGTTGTTGTCGTTGTTGTTGCGTCGGAGTGTCGAGTGAGTAGCTGGACTGGGACGGCTGTTGGCTGCCATCAGTGTCCCATCGGAGTCAGGGCATCGCCGAGTACGGAACGGAATATTGTGTGTACTGCCTTGGAGTACTGTGTGTGTTTGTACTTCTGTGGACTAAGGACCGTCATAGAGTCAGCGATTGGAGCAGCTATCGTGAGTGCAGCAACGGTGTTAATGATCGTTTTGTGGGGAGTACTGTTCTGCCGTTTAGCATAGTTGAGCTGTTTCTGTTTAGTTGTTCACTCTATGCGACTGTATAAATTACTAGAGTCGAACCAAGGAAGAGTCATCGTGTGCTGAGTGACCATCAGCCATGTGTTCAAACCTAGCTGTCTGCACGCAACTGCGGAGTGCGGTGACTGGACTTGCGAGAGGAGGTTAAAGGCCTGTCAAATAAAGACTGTCCAGCTGGAGTCCTGCTGTGAAAGACTTGAAAATAGGCAACAATCAGTAAACGTAGTCATTCATGGTTTAATAAATTTGTGTGTATAAAAGTGTGTGATCATTTATTGGTTCATCCTGACATAAATTAGAATAATAAAACTGACTGTGGTTTATTTGTAACAATTATGTAAGAAAACATGAAAGTTTAATCAACTGCCCTGTGGGAAGCCCCTCTTAATCGTCACTGGAACAGATAATACTTCACCTACTCTAATTCTCTGACTTCTGTTTGCTAAAATTATAGGTACCTACTAATTTAACCACTCTTTTGTCTACTCCAATAGCCCAAATTTTCGTTTGTAGTCTTCCATGATCTAACACTATCAAAACCCTTTTGATAGATCAATAGCGGTATAGTCCGTTTGACCTCCTGAATCTAAAATATCTGCTATATCTTGCGCCCCAATGGAATAACGTCTCCTAAACCCGAGCTGCCTACTATCAAACCAGTTAGTAATTTTGCAAACGTGACCAATATAATAAGAATGCTGTACCACTAGTTACAAACAATATGTGTCCAGCTGACCATATATTTATCACACTTCCCCTTGTACACTGGGACTACTATTGCAACTTTCCATTCATTTGGTATCGTTCTTTCATGTAAACAGCAATGAAATAATTATTTGATATATGGCACTATATCGCAATCCATTGCTTTCAATATATAACCAGAAATATGACCACCGAGCTCGATAGCTGCAGTCGCTTAAGTGCGGCCAGTATCCAGTAATCGGGAGATCGTGGGTTCGAGCCCCACTGTCGGCAGCCCTGAAGATGGTTTTCCGTGGTTTCCCATTTTCATACCAGACAAATGCCGGGGCTGTACCTTAATTAAGGCCACGGCCGCTTCCTTCCAATTCCTAGGCCTTTCCTATCCCATCGTCGCCGTAAGACATATCTGTGTCGGTGCGACGCAAAAAAAAAAAAAAAAAAGATCAATACAGCTACTTTTATAGCTTTCAACTTTTGTATCCTTTGTAAATGTCTTTATCATCATAGGTATATTTCAGTAATTCGCCAGCATTAGTCGCTTCCTCTACGTGGACACTATCCTCATATACAACTACCTTTACATATTACTGACTGAATACTTCTGCCTTCTATATGTCCTCACATTTAGACCCTACACTTCCCATGGTCATTAACAAAATCTGGAATGTCTTTTTTAGAACCTGTTTCTGCCTTAAAGTATCTATACATGTCCTTGCATTGCTCCCTAAAATTAATATGCCTGCCAACTATTCTTGCCACCATATTATCCTTAGCTGATTATTATTGCTAAAATCAATTTTCTAGGAAGTTTCTTCAGTTTTTCCTCACTCTCGCAACAACTCCTAGCCTGTTTAAATTTTTATTTACCATTTTCCACTGATCATAATTGCTTTATGAAAATTCACACATGCCTATCTTATCAACCATATGATAATGCCTAATTGTCCTACTTTTCCAACCTTCCTTTCTATCTCGCCTTTTTTAACTACGACAAAAAACAGCTTCATGATCACTTATATCATCTATAATTTCAGTTTTTTAGTTTTATATAGAGCTCATCTGGTTTTATCAGCACCATATCTAAAGTATTTTTCCCCCTCCATTTGGTTCCGCCACTTTCTGATTCAGCTGTCCTTTCCAGGTTAACTTTTTCACCATTGTTGATCATGCTTTCTGTCATTCGGATTCCTTTCTCATTTAACATTTGGTCCATTGAGATCACCCGCTAAAATAACGCTCCTTACTGTGTCGTTACCCACATAGCTGAATATCTTATCAAATAATTCCAAAACAGCGTCAGCACCACCTTGCCAGGTCTGTACACCCCAAAAATGTGAAGTTGTCTATTATCTTTATAGATTAGCCTTACACCTCGAATTTCATGTTTCTCATCCTTTTTCGTATCTTACACATTCTTCTTTTATTACTATGAATACTGCCTCTCTTACCGTTCCTAATCTGTCTTTACGATAAACACTCCAGTTCCGAGAAAATAATTTTCGCTTCCTTAATATCACTCCTCAGCCATGATTCAACTTCTATTATAATATCTATTAAATTAGCTAATTATATCCCTTTCTTTACAATACTTCTAGTCCACCCTGTTTCCCTGTATATATCTCTCTATAACTGTTCTAAACGAACCTCCTAACTTGTATGTACCACTGCGGTTCAAGTGCAGACCATTTGAGCGTAGCTCCCTATCTGCTACCCACCCATTAGCATATGCGAATCTCACTCCCAGTTTCCTCACGTACCCACCCAATAGTGTCATTTAAATCCTTAGGTTCCCCTTCAATCAGTGTCTCTCCTACACAGTATCCCACTGATAACAATATATGCATCCGTAGACTTCTCCCGTGTTGCCATAACCAGATCCCATACATCCCCAGCTACGGTATGGTATTACCTACTCCTGCTTGCCTTACGTTATTGGAACCAACGTGGAAAATTGCCACCTTCTCCTTACCCTCCTCTTTCCCTTCTGTTTTCCTTAACATCTGCCTGAACTTAATTCCTGGATAACATTCTACTCTGGTTCCCTTTCCTCCGCACACTTCCTGACAATTGAGTCGTCCATGACCAAAGCCTTAACCCCACCCACCTCATTAGATCCCCTCCTCTTCCGGTTTCCCTTAACATCCTCGACACCTGAAGAATCTAGTTCCTGCTCCCTTCTCTCACTCCCTGTTCCAGGTCTCTTCTCCTATACGCTCTACTCTACGTTCCCGTTTCCTACCATTCCCTTTCCTCTTTCCTTACACGTCGTTCGTAACATTTCCGTTACCTCCATGTTTCCTCTGCTGTTCTACCTGCAGTGTCTTATTCTGATTCGTCACCTATTTCTCTCCTGGGTTCACTCCCAGACTAAAATACTTAGCCTTCATTTTCCTTCCTCTTAAAATATTAGTCCACCCGTCTTTTGCAACTTCTCCCTTTCCTTACATTCCCGCTTGCCTACCAACAGTATCCTGTACATTGATTAAGGGAGACCTACATTCATTCCTGTCCCACATTCAAGCTTAGTAATCTCCCTCAAATTCACTATCTCTTTCCTCATCTTCCTTAATTCTCACTCACATCCACAATCCCTACATCTGCCTCCCTCGTCCGTTTCTTCTCTCTTCAAATAAATCTGAAATAATATGCAAATATCAACTGAAATAAAATAGCGTATTCTATGAATAGGAGCATAGAAGCATATAAGTCGGAAAGAAGAAATAGTGCATTATAAACGATTTCACGAAAACAGGAAGATATTAACAGATAAAATAACTACACTACAATTATTCTACTTAGACGTATCTATACAATTAAATCGTGACGACCGTGTGTCTGTAAATAAACTATTTTGGCAAAATTTTCATTCAGTTTTCCCTCTAGGGTGTAATAATGACCATCAGCATATCTTTTAACTTTGGTGTCTGTTTGTCTGTTTGTCTATAACTTGAAAACTGCTGGATATATTTCTACCAAACTTCATATTTAGAATTCACCTGCCCTTGGGTAGAATTTAGGGCTAATATTGTTTCTGAATTGCCTGGGGTCTTATACGAAACCGATACCGTGGTTTTGCACTCTCACAAAATATATACAACCAAACTTAATGGAAATCTACCTGCCTTAATGGAAATCAATTTCCAAAACCTTTTTCTCATGTGCATCATTTCACACGAGGATTAATAAGGGAGATATCATTAACGGAGCGGTTTTTCAGTCTAAGTTAGAGCGGACTTTTGTTTAGCTTTCTTATCGATTTTATCGTAATATCCGTCCGTATGTTAAGTTCTTATAACTGGGAAACTACTCTATATATCTATCAAACATTATATGTGTCATCGGGTAGGTATTAGGGTCAAGCATGGAAAGCATGGCGAAGGGACATGAACTCCCACTCTAAGAAACAAGCCGTAAGTATTGCCAAAGCAAATGTCCAAAGAAAAACCCGTGAGCTCAAATATGCATGGTGGACAGCAAAGGCATAAGAGTTACAGTATATAGCAGATAAAGATTCACGACAGTTCTTCCAAGCGACAAAAGCAGTTTATCGTCTCACCACCTTTGGGAGGAACCCTCTTTGGTCCAGCGATAAGAGTACACTCTTAAAAGATCAATACTGCATCATGAATAGGTGGAAAGAGCATTTTGAAGAACTCTTGAACCAGGAATCGATTATTGATGAACAGGTGTATGATATATTAAAACAAGCTCCCATTAATGAAGAACTTGGCTCCCCGCCAGCACTAGATGAATTTAAGCATGCTGTCAATCAAGCAAAGCGTCACAAAGCCTCTGGTCCTGATGGTATACCAGTAGAAGCTCTCAAAGAAGGAGGGGAGGAACTCAAAAGATACATACATGAATTAATTGTCAAAATTTGGAGCACTGAAAAAATGCCTCCTGATTTCAGAGACAGTCTGCTAGTTCCCATATTTAAGAAAGGGGATCGAACAAACTGTAATAACTATCAGGGAATATCCTTACTGTCGTGCCTGGGAAAGCTTATTGCTCGAATCTTGTCAAATCGTATTGTACCCTTGATGGAGAAAATACTTCCAGAGAGTCAGTGTGCTTCAGGCCTTCTAGAGGAACCACAGATATGATATTCACAGCTCGTCAACTTCAGGAAAAATATAGAGAACAAAATAGACCTCTTTATGCTGCCTTTATTGATCTTACTAAAGCATTTGACTCTGTGAACAGAGAAGCTTTGTGGAAAATTTTAGCTCTATATGGTTTTCCGAAGAAATGTATTGCCATCTTGAAATTGCTCTATACTGATATGATGGCAGCTGTCATTGGCAACGGCTCTATTGGAGAGCCATTCCATATCAATACCGGTGTTAATCAAGGCTGTGTGATAGTTCCCACATTGTTTCCATACATGTTGCCGCTGTCATGGAACTTGTCAGAGATGATCTCCCTCGAGGAATACATATAACTTACAGGACGGATGGTAAACATTTTAATTTGAGCCGTTTAAAGGCATGAACTCGGACATTCTCTGCAGCATTAGTTGAGTTACGGTACGCTGATGATAATGCTGTCGTAACTCAGGCAGAAGAAGTGTTTGTGATGATCCTGAATGCTTTTTCCGTTGCGTACAACAAGATTGGACTAAAACTAAATACCAGCAAACCACAGATCCTATACCAACAAGCCCCTGGGGAAAGCCAAAGAGATACAATTGATGGAGTGAGCCTACCCATGCCTTGACAGCACCCTCTCATCAAGCGCAAATATAGATCCAGAAATCCAACACAGAATTAACCGTGCAGATGCATCATTTTGCTAAGTTAAGATCTCGAGATTTTGACAATCATGATGTCAATATCGCAACAAAGATTCTTGTGTACAATTCTGTTGTAGTTCCAACCATACTCTACGGATATGAATCCTGGACATGCTACAGTCGACACCTTAAGAAGCTGGAACAATATCAACAGCGTTCCTTGAGCAGAATATTGTAAAAAACTTGGCAAGACAGGCGCACAAATATCAGCGTTCTTGAAGAGGCTCACACCACCAGTATAGAATTGAGGGTTTTAAGACGCCAGCTACGGTGGACAGCGCCCGTAGTTCGCATGCCCAATAATCGCATTCCCAAACAAGTGTTTTACTCTGAGCTATCTGTAGGTAAACGCTGTGTAGGCGGTCAGAGGAAGCGATTTAAAGATGTAATCAAGGCTAACTTGAAGAGATGTAACATTGATGTTGATAACTGGAAGAACTTAGCTCTTAACCGTACATCCTGGAGATCACTAGTCCATCATGGCACACTTTCTTTTGAAGAAAACCGCCGACGTACAGCGAATGACAAGAGGCAACGTAGGAAAGAAACAGAAGTGCTTAGGAGAAATGGAAACAACATGACTGCTCCATCTGGGACTACCTGTCATCACTGTGGCAAATTGTGTAACTCCCACATCGGACTGTATAGTCACCTCCGAACGCATACATGAAGAGGCATCCTGTCTGGATGACAAACCTACTCGATTACGAGTGTTTGCTATCATCATCATCATCATCATCATCATCATTAGGGTCAATATTATTTATAAATGCCACATTGGTTTGTGGGTTTATAGGAAGTCGAAACAGTGATTTTACCCTCCCAAAAATTGTGCATGACTAACCTTAACGAAAAACTAGTAGCCTTAATGGAAATCAATATTTAATATTTTTTTCATGTGCACCTTTTCGATTAATGGACTGTTTACGGGCTGTCTTGTCATTTCAAGTGGGGTTACATGGTTTAACTAAAGAGCCATTTTTACTCTTTGCTATAGCACAGGTAATAAGAGAGGTTATTGTCAACGATTGGTTTAACGAGTCTTCGGTCACAGTGCCACTCCCGGTTTCAGATGAACAACAAAATGTAACCGAGAAATAGGGAGAATGACGCACAAATTCGCATCAGAAATTGTATCGTTCAATAAACTTTGCGATCTTCCCCATTCTGTCTCCACTTTGTTCAGCTTTATCGTATTTCACGTTACTGCCATGTGCTTTCGTAGAAGAACTTCAGTTTAACATGCCGTATTAAACGTTTGAATTCAGGCATGTAACTTCACATAAATTCTTGAAAAAAATCGTGAAATCGATTACCAATTCCCGTGCGAAGAATGGATGCATATGCCAGTTCTAATTATAAAACGCTAGGAATAACAGGTTAATTGTATAACTGTGTAGTTACACTAAGTACGTAAATTTATAGACAGGTTATTATTATTATTACCTACGTGCAAACAGAAAAAGCAAGCAAGATACTATCTTTAAGTTTAAAAACAGCTACACTACAAATTAAGTTATAATTACGACTATTTTACTGAAACAATGGAATTCTAGTAAGAGCTAAATTCATGGAGAAATATTTCTCCCCTACTACACAAAAATGATGTAATAATACAGCAAGCACGATATTTTGTAATATAATAATTGTATCGCTTATTCTAAACTGCGTTTAAGCATATCCTGATTACAACAGGTTATCTGAACAACAGAAATATAGTTAAAATTAAATACTTATTAGAAAGATTTTAATTTTGTTCCTACAACCTAATAGAAATTAAACTGCCCTTCAGTTTTAAAAGATCTTGGGAGCAAAGTATGCATGAGACTTGAAGTAAACAGAACTACAAAATAATGTCGGAATACATAATTCAGATGATTATTACTGTCCGTTTTTCCGACTCTCTTATACCCTTTGTTCACGACCGTAGGCCAACAATGGAATGTTTGAATACAAAGATAACAATACGATGTCGTGTATTCTCTTGAATTTCTGTCTTTAAACACAATTTACGATATCGTGTTATTTAATTACAGAAATTACTACCTTCGTGATAGGTGGAACTGGTGGATCGACTCCTGACTAGCTACTTATACGAAATACCATGTGACAGGATTGTGAACCATTGCGAAGAGACCTCGACAAAGTTGTAAGGTGGACAGCAGACAATGTTATGATGGTAAACGGGTTAATGAATAAAATTTTGTGTGGCTATTTCTAGCCGAGTGCCGTCCTTGTAAGGCAGACCCTCCGATGAGGGTGGGCGGCATCTGCCATGCGTAGGTAACTGCGTGTTATTGTGGTGGAGGATGGTGTTATGTGTGGTGTGTGAGTTGCAGGTGATGTTGGGGACAGCACAAACACCAATACGGCGGCCCATTTGAATTAACCAATGAAGGTTAAAATCCCCGACCTGGCCGGGAATCGAACCCGGGACCCTCTGAACCGAAGGCCAGTGCGCTGACCATTCGGCCAACGAATCGGACTCGGTAAACGGGGTGAAAAGTCGGTTGTAAATTTCACCAAGAGGAAATCCTATCAGTTTTAATTACTGTGTTAGTGGGGTGACAGTAACTCATGGGGATCACTGTAAGTGCCTATGTGTTAATATAAGGAAAGATCTTCGTTGGATTAATCATATTAACGAGGTTGTTATGAAAGGTCTCTGCACATAGTTATGAGAGTATATTGAGGTTGTCGTAAGGAGGTGAAGGAGAAGGCGTATTGGGTCACTGGTAAGACCTCAGTTAGAGTATGGGTCTAGTGTATGGGACGCGCACCATGGTTACTTGATTCGAGAACCAGAAGAGATTTAAAAGAAGGCAGTGCGATTTGTTGTGGGTGATTTCCACCAAGGGAGTAGTGTTACGAAAATATTGCCAACTTCGGTCAGGGAGGACTTGTAAGGAGACGAGCAGCTCGACTAAGAGGAATGTTCCGAGCTGTCATTAGTAAACGAGAGTGGAATTTTTTGAAAGTAAGTGAAATTAAGCATGTACTATCGAACGAAACAGAGTGAAATATTGATTCTCGCAGCTACTACTGATAGTAGAGAAACACTCCACTCCGATTATTTGCTTTACCTCCATGCAGTGAAAGGATCGAATTTATTTCAAATTCACAGTCCAATCAATCAATCAATCTATCTATCTATCTATCTATCTATCTATCTATCTATCTATCTATCTATCTATACTGATCTGCATTTAGGTCAGTCGCCCAGGTGGCAGATTCCCTATCTGTTGTTTTCCTAGCATTTTCTTAAATGTTTGAAATAGGAAATTTATTGAACTTCTCCCATGGTGAGTTATTCCAGTCACTAATACCCCTTCTTATAAACGAATATTTGCCCCAATTTGTCCTCTTGAATTCCAGCTTTATCTTCATATTGTGATCTGTCCTGCTTTTAAAGACACAACTCAAACTTATTAGTCTACTGAAGTCATTCCATGCCATCTCTCCACTGAAAGCTCGGAACATGCCACTTAGTCGAGAAGCTCGTCTCCTTTCTCCCAAGTCTTCCCAGCCCAAACTTTGCAACATTTTTCTAACGCTGCTCTTTAGTGGGAAATCACCAAGAATATTTCGAGCTGCTTTTCTTTGGATTTTTTCCAGGTCTTTGCTACTATTTGCTATTTGCTTTGCGTAGCACCAACAAGAAATGTCTTATGGCGGCGATGGGATAGGGAAGGCCTAAGAATGGGAAGGAAGCGGTCGTGGCCTTAATTAAGGTACAGTCCCAGCATTTGCCTGGTATGAAAATGGGAAACCACGGAAAACATCTTCAGGGCTGCTGGCAGTGGGGTTCGAACCCACTATCTCCCGATTACTGGATACTGGCCGCACTTAAGCGACTGCAGCTATTGAGCTCGGTTTTCCCAGTTCTTGAATGAAGTAATCCTAGTGAGAGTCCTATACTCTGGAACCATACTCTATTTGGGGTCTTACCAGAGACGTATATGCCCTCTCCTTTACATCCTTACTAAATCCCTAAATACCATCACGACCATGGGCAGAGACCTGTACACTTTATATACAGTCATAATTATGTGATTACCCCGATGAAGATGTTTCTTTATATTAACACCTAGGTTTTCATTTATTTATTTATTTATTCATGTTTGTGGGTTACTGTAGCCACGTCCTAGTTCGTGAACCATAGGCAACGGCTGAGTGGCCTAGTAAGTGGTCCCGAGAGTCGGGATACCAGTTGCTATGGAATGGGAGTGGGCATCTCGGACATTTTCTGAGTCATGGCCCTCCTTGTGCTCAGGCGGCTAGGACTGTACAATTCACCGGTGGTCCATAACCCGTTAGAGGAGAGATCCTCACTTGGACTATGTGCAAGTAGGGTAGCATCCTGCTTCATGAATTTACCTAGCTCAGAACATTTTAAGCAAGCCTCGGACCTATGGGAGTAACGGAGTCCCACTCCCATTTGACAGGCGAGGGACTCCTTGGAAACAACTTGGCGAACGAAATGGAATTCGATGAGGAGCTGTCAATATTAATGGGGCTTATGGAAGAAAGAAAGTAGAACTGGCTGAGTCAGCAAAGAGGATGCATCTGGATGTGCTAGGAGTAAGTGATATTCGGTAAGGGGAGATAACGAGGAAGAGATAGGAGATTATAAAGTGTACTTGACGGGTGTTAGAAAGGGAAGGGCAGAGTCTGGGGTAGGGCTTTTTGTCAGGAATACCATTGCACGGAACATAGTTTCTGTTAGGCACATAAATGAGCGAATGATGTGGGTAGATTTGTCAGTTGGAGGAATTACGACAAGAATTGTGTCCGTGTATTCACCATGTGAGGGTGCAGATGAGGATGAAGTTGACAAGTTTTATGAAGCATTGAGTGACATAGTGGTCAGGGTCAACAGCAAGGATAGAATAGTGCTAATTGGCGATTTCAATGCGAGAGTTGGGAATATAACTGAAGGATACGAAAGGGTGATTGGTAAATGTGGGGAAGATATGGAAGTTAATGGGAATGGGAAGAGTTTGCCGGACTTCTGTGCTAGTATGGGTTTAGCTGTTACGAATACATTCTTCAAGCATAAGGCTATTCACTGCTACACATGGGAGGCTAGGGGTACCAGATCCATAATAGACTATATCTGAACAGACTTCGAATTCAGGAAATCTGTTAGGAATGTACGAGTTTTCCGGGGATTTTTCGATGATACAGACCACTCTCTGATCTGTAGTGAACTAAGTATCTCTAGGCCTAGGGTAGAGAAAGTGAAATCTGTCTGCAAACGAATAAGGGTAGAAAATCTCCACGACGAGGAAATTAAACAGAAATACATGGATATGATTAGTGAGAAGTTTCGAACAGTAGACAGTAAGCAGGTTCAGGATATAGAAAGTGAATGGGTGGCATACAGGGATGCTGTAGTAGAAACAGCAAGGGAATGCCTAGGAACAACTGTGTGTAAACGTAAAAAGAAGTCTTATCAGAAATCGCTCCAAACAAGGGCCGAGGCAGACAGGGATTTCTACGTAGATGAAACAAACAGAGCAAAACAAGTAGTTGTGGAATCCAAAAAGTAATCATGGGAAGATTTTTGGTAATAACCTGGAAAGGCTAGGTCAAGCAGCAGGGAAACCTTTCTGGACAGTAATAAAGAATCATAGGAAGGGAGGGAAAAAGGAAATGAACAGTGTTTTGAGTAATTCAGGTGAACTCATAATAGATCCCAGGAAATCCCTGCAGAGGTGGAGGGAATATTTTGAATATCTTCTCAATGTAAAAGGAAATCATCCTGGTGGTGTTCCGAACAGCCAAGCTCATGGGGAGGAGGAAAATGATGATGGTGAAATTATGCTTGAGGAAGTGGAAAGGATAGTAAATGAACTCCATTGTCATAAGGCAGCAGGAATAGATGAAATTAGACCTGAAATGAAGTATAGTGGGAAGGCAGGGATGAAATGGCTTCATAGAGTAGTAAAATTAGCCTGGACTATTAGTAAGGTACCTAGAGATTGGACAAAAGCAGTAATTGCACCTATCTATAAGCAAGGGAACAGGAAGGATTGCAACAACTATCGAGGTATCTCATTGATTAGTATACCAGGCAAAGTATTCACTGGCATCTTGGAAGGGAGGGTGCGATCAGTCGTTGAGAGGAAGTTGGATGAAAACCAGTGTGGTTTCAGACCACAGAGAGGCAGTCAGGATCAGATTTTCAGTATGCACCAGGTAATTGAAAAATGCTACGAGAGGAATAGGCAGTTGTGTTTCGTAGATCCAGAGAAAGCATATGACAGGTTACCGAGGGAAAAGATGTTCACTACACTGGGGGACTATGGAATTAAAGGTAGATTATTAAAATCAATCAAAGGCATTTATGTTGACAATTGGGCTTCAGTGAGAATTGGTGGTAGAATGAGTTCTTGGTTCAGGGTACTTACAGGGGTTAGACAAGGTTGTAATCTTTCACCTTTGCTGTTCAATAGTTTACATGGATTATCTGCTGAAATGTATAAAGTAACAGGGAGAGATTCAGTTAGGTGGAAATGTGAAAGCAATCTGGCCTATGCTGACGACCTGATTTTAAAGGCAGATTGCACTTGAAAATAGGCGCAATGAGTATGGTATGGTATGGTATGGTATGGAATGAAAATTAGCTTCTCGAAGGCTAAATTGATATCAGTAGGTACGAAATTCAACAGAATTGAGGGTCAGATTGGTTATACAAAGCTAGAACAGGTAGAAAGTTTTAAGTATTTAGGTTGTGTGTTCTCCCAGGATAGTAATATATGAAGTGAGATTGAATCAAGGTGTAGTAAAGCTAATGCAGTGAGCTCGCAGTTGCGATCAACAGTATTCTGTAAGAAGGAAGTCAGCTCCCAGACGAAACTATCTTTACATCGGTCTGTTTTTAGACCAACTTTGCTTTATGGGAGCGAATGCTTGGTGGACTCAGGATATCTTATTCATAAGTTAGAAGTAACAGACATGAAAGTAGCAAGAATGATTGCTGGTACAAACAGGTGGGAACAATGGAAGGAGGGTACTCGGAATGAGGAGATAAAGGCTAATTTAGGGATGAACTCGATGGATGAAGCTGTACGCATAAACCGGCTTCGGTGGTGGGGTCATGTGACGCGAATGGAGGAGGATAGGTTACCTAGGCGAATAATGGACTCTGCTATTGGGGGGTAAGAGAAGTAGAGGTAGACCAAGAAGACGATTGTTATACTCGGTTTGTAACGATTTAAAGATAAGAGGTATAGAACTAAATGAGGCCACAAC
Source organism: Anabrus simplex (assembly GCF_040414725.1). NCBI lineage: Eukaryota > Metazoa > Arthropoda > Insecta > Orthoptera > Tettigoniidae > Anabrus > Anabrus simplex. Next base: position 65,669,760 of record NC_090269.1, read on the forward strand.
ACTAGTTGCAAATCGAGGATTTTGGCGACGTTTAGTAAATTCACAGAGGCTTGCAGACTGAACGCTGAAAGACATAACAGTCTATAATGATAATGTATTTATTTATTTATTTATTTATTTATTTATTTATTTATTTATTTATTTATTTATTTATTTATTTATTTATTTATCTATTTATTTATTTATTTATTTCTCCAGATCTACAGTGTTATAACCTTACTGATCCTTTCATGGAGAAAAAAATAACATGCCTAGCCTAGACAAGCTCAAGTTTCCCCAAGTTCACTTACTAGACAAAAGTACAATCAGACAGACAGCCAAACAAATAATAATAATAATAATAATAATAATAATAATATTAATAATAATAATAATAATAATAATAATAATAATAATAATAATAATCATGTGACCCACGGCTAACTCCCTTCCGGGGATCTGAAGGCCATGGTGATACAACAACTGTATGGACAAAATAAAAGTGAAAACAATATAAGGTAATAAGAATAAGAATAATAATCAAGTGGCCCACGGTCCACTCTCTTCCGGGGATCCGAAGGCCATGGTGATCGGTAATTGTATAAACAAAATGAAAATAAAAATAACATAATATGATGCAAAATAAAAGATCGGCAGAACGGTACAAGGAGTTTAAAGACCTTGCTTCATATCTCTCCTGACTGGGCTCGCGAACCAAGCACAATCCACACCTTCTATCATCTTCTCACTTGACATATATTTGCTGACCCAGCCTTAGCGATACAACACCTGCCGTGTTAGTGTGACACATTCCCCTCACGTTGCAACTTCCTACGTGAACTACTTCCTTGTTACCACTTATAATTCAATATACTTACCATAACAAACACTCTCAGCCTAATGTACAATTAACAAATACAATCACTCGTAACCACCACCACTCCCCTCTTATTTTACTTTCAGGCCACCCTCACTTAACTCCATTCTTTACATACCACCACATCTGTCTCTTTATCATCGTCACGCTTACCTTCACTTATAATTCAAATATACTCACAATCAAACTTCACACATGAATTCTGTCAGCACGTCTAATTACTCATTCATTCAAAAATTACCATAAAACTTTCCAATCTCATACCACCAACTCAATCTCTTATTCATACCGCAATTTTCCAACCATACTTCACTGCCTCCTTTTTTCTTCACTCTTTAATCACTCATCAGGCCACCCTCACAGAAATTCACTATTCATTTTAAACAAATAACCTACAAAATTACCATCAGATTTTCCAATCTCATACCGCCAACTCAATCTCTTGTTCATACCTCAAACATCTACCTTTCTATCCCATCACATCTATCTCTTTAAATTCACTATTCATTTCAGATACAGTTAACATAAATTTCCATCATACTTCCCATGCACACACCGCCAACTCAGCCTCTTACTACACTGTTTCCCTTCTCATATATTTCACAACATAAACAGTCTTATCTTCACTTAAATACAAATAACATAAAAATAACCATCAAACTTTCCAATATCCAATTTGCCAGCCATACTTAACTTCCTCCCTTATCCTCACTCTTTAATCACTCATAGCAACCTTCAAATACAATTAACAAACACACACTAGCCTAATTCCAAATATACACACAAACAAACTCCACATTAAACTCACTATTCATTTCAATGAATTTTAGCATCAATACCCAGCTTTATCATCGTTCTTTACATACCACCACATCTGCCTCTTAATCATAGTCACTCATACCTTCACCTATGATTCAAATATGCTCACAATCTAACTCCCTACTTAAATTCTGCCATCCCTATAATCTCTTAGCAACCTTCACTCAAAGTTTACCATCAAACTTTCCAATCTCATACCCTCAACTCAAACTCTTGTTCATACTTCAATTTGCCAACCATACTTCACTGGCTCCCTTTTCCTCACTCTTTAATCACTCATAGTAGCCTTTAAGAACGATTACCGAGCTCGATAGCTGCAGTCGCTTAAGCGCGGCCAGTATCCAGTATTCGGGAGATAGTAGGTTCGAACCCCACTGTCGGCAGCCCTGAAAATGGTTTTCCGTGGTTTCCCATTTTCACACAAGGCAAATGCTGGGGCTGTACCTTAATTAAGGCCACGGCCGCTTCCTTCCCATTCCTAGCCCTTTCCTGTCCCATCGTCGCCATAAGAACTATCTGTGTCGGTGCGACGTAAAACAACTAGCAATAATAATAACTTTAAGAACGATTAATAAACCCACTCTACCCTATACCATATCTTCACAACCTTCACTCAAAATTTCCATCATGCTTTCCTTTAATGTATAATTAACAAAAACAAATACTCATAACCGCCACATCTGCCTCTTTAAATTCATTATTCATTTCAAATACAATTAACAAAGATTACCATCATACTTCCCATTCACGTACCGCCAAATCAGTGCCTCCCTTTTCATACATCCCACCACATAATCACTCTTACCTTCACTTAAATACAAGTAACACAAAAATAACCATCAAACCTTCCAATCTCCAATTTTCCAACCATACTTCACTTCCTTCCTTATCCTGACTCTTTAGTCACTGATAGCAACCATCAAATACAATAAACAAACCCTATACCATCTACATATCCCACCACATCTGTCTCTTAATCATAATCAGTCTTACCTTCATTTATAATTCCAAACACACACAAAAACAAACTCGCTATTAAATTCACTATTCATTTCAAATCATTTTAGCACCAATACACTACTACTACTACTTGAATTTTTACTTTTCGTCACTATGCCTTTGTCACTTTTACCTTTCTTACCCCATAGTTCCTTGAGGCTCAAGCTTCTCCCTTTACCGGGCGAGTTGGCCGTGCGCGTAGAGGCGCGCGGCTGTGAGCTTGCATCCGGGAGATAGTAGGTTCGAATCCCACTATCGGCAGCCCTGAAGATGGTTTTCCGTGGTTTCCCATTTTCACACCAGGCAAATGCTGGGGCTGTACCTTAATTAAGGCCACGGCCGCTTCCTTCCAACTCCTAGGCCTTTCCTATCCCATCGTCGCCATAAGACCTATCTGAGTCGGTGTGACGTAAAGCCCCTAGCAAAAAAAAAAAGCTTCTCCCTTTAGCCAAAGTACCTCTTACTTCTGCTCCTTCCCTCAAACCATTATTTTTACTTAGTTTTTGACCACTTGCCATTTCTTGTGTCCCCCACCGTCTCTTCCTGTATCATCATTTCTTCTCTCGCACGACCCTCCATCCTCAGTTCATTTTCTGCTTCCCTGCATCCTTCTAAAACCGCTTCTAAGATATCACTTCTGCTCGGTACTCCTCTCTTGCTAATATGCACGTCCTCACCTGCCCTACTGATTTCTTCTTGCTTCAAACTCTCTTCCGCTGCTTTCAGTTTCGTCACAGTCCAACTTTGAGTCCAATTCCAAGAGCTCATCACCAGTAACTGGTCCCTAATCTACGCCCTCAACCCCTGCAGTCTGCTCTCACTAAATGTTTCTTCAAACTTTTGGAATTCTTATTCTCCTCTCTTCCCAAATCCCCCTTAATCCCAAATTTCTCATTCTGCAGATTGCCGCCGTTCTTTGTCACTACATCAGCCATCAGTGAAGATAACAGCGACACTTTAATGGTTCTGTGCCCTCTCACCTTAACTACCCTCTCAACATATCGACCTCACTAAGTTAATTCTCATTTTATTTTGAATGACATCTACCACTTTATAAATATTGTCCACTTTAGCTTCTGCCTTTTCTTCCTACACCCCGTAAATAAATATGGATTTCTTCCTACTATCCTGACTGCTGGCTGCAATTTCTTTCTTCAGATTTACCACCTCCTCTTCCATATTTTTTATTTTCTCCCTTTGTGTCACAATTTTTCTCTCACTGTTTTCCATCTCTGCCTTAGTATTTTTAGTGTATTCCTGTATCCACTTCCTCGCCTTTGCGTGTTCATTAACTTGTTCCTGCATCATCTTTTTTAACTGTTCAAACGGGCATAACTCTTCCACTACCTCCTTTACCACCTTCTTTGTAACTTTTTTTCCTTCCCACTATTCACTATGCTGCTGGTTATTGGAGGCGTGGAAGTAAATCCAAGCCCACAAAGCAATAGCAAAAGAACATAGTGTATTCCTGTATCCACTGCCTCGTCTTTTCGTGTTCATTAACTTGCTTCTGCAGCATGTTTTTAACTGTTCAAACGGGCATAACTCTTCCACTACCTCCTTTACCACCTTCTTTGTAACTTCTTTTCTTTCCCAGTTCATTTTTGCTATTGCTCTGTGGGCTTGGACTTACTTCCACGCCTCCAATAACCAGCAGCATAGTGACCACCGCTGCCGCTAACAGCATCTCCCCCTTCACTCCCACCTCTACTTTGCCTTCCTTTCTATTGTTAGTTCCCTTCTTCATTCTTCCCTGCCATCTCCCGATAATGACCCGGTATTGCTCCGTACCGATCATCTTCCGATCTTCCTCGTCCCACTCCACTTGACCCGTCCATTCTCCAACTCTTTCACCACTCCACTCAAACGGCACGCACTACACGACACGTCCGTTCCATTTGCTTGCTTAAGCTAGACTGTAACACCTAGGTACTTACAATGATCCCCAAAAGGAACTTTCACCCCATCAAAGCTGTACTTAAATCTGAGAGGACTTTTCCTATTTGTGAAACTCACAACCTGATTTTTAACCCCGTTTATTATCATACCATTGCATACTGTCCATATCAAATTATTATCGAGGTCATTTTGCAGTTGCTTTCAGTCTTGCAACTTACTTATTACTCTGTACAGAATAACATCGCCTGCAAAAAGCCTTATCTATGATTCCACTTCTTTACTCCCCTCATAATTATTACAGAGCCAGATAAAGGTTCGGCTACTCTAATTGACTCAGTTCTATTTTCTAGAAATATAGCCACCAATTAAGTCACTCTTTTGTCTACTCCAACTGCACTAATTTTTGACAGTAGTCTCCCATGATCTAATCTATCAAGTGCCTTAGATAGGAAATCGCGATACAGTCCATTTATTCCCCTGGATCCAGGTTATCTGCTATAACTTGCTGGAATCCTACAAGTTTATCTTCAGTGGAATAACCTTTCCTGAACCCGAACTGCCTTCTATCGAATCAGTTATTAATTTCTCAAACATGTCTAATAAAATAAAAAAGAATGCCTTCCCAAAGCTTACATGCAATGCATGTCAAACTGACTAGCCTGTATTTTTCAGCTTTAATCTATCATCCTTTCCTTTATACAGAGGGGCTACTATAGAAACTCTACATTCATTTGGTACGGCTCCTTCATGCAAACAATAATCAAATAAGTACTTCAGGTATGGTACTATATCCCAACCCATTGTCTTTAGTATATCCCCAGAAATCTTATCAATTCCAGCCGCTTTTCTAATTTTCAACTCTTGTACCTTATCGTAAATATCATTGTTATCTTAGATAAATTTTAATACTACTTTAGTATTAGTCACCTCCTCTATCTGGACATTATCCTTGTAACCAACAATATATACTGCTGACTGAATACTGCAGTATTTTGAAGATCCTCGCATACACACTCCACTCGACCATTAATGATATGTGGAATGTTCTTCATGGAACCTGTTTCTGCCTTAAAGTACCTATACATACCCTTCAATTTTTCATTAAAATTTGTATGACGGCCAATTATGCTTGCCATCATGTTATTCTTAGCTGACTTCTTTGCTAGATTCAATTTCCTAGTATGTTCCTTCAATTTCTCCTCACCTCCTCAGCCATTTCTAATTCTATTTCTTTCCAATCTGTACCACCTTCATACTCTTTTTATTCCTCTGTTAAATAAAGTGGGTTTTTACCATTCCTTACCACTTTCAAACGTACAAACCTATTTTCACATTCCTCAACAATTACTTTAAACCCATCCCAGAGTCTGTTTACATTTTTATTTACCGTTTTCCACCGATCATAATTACTTTTTGAAAACTCCCTCATGCCTGTTTTATCAGCCATATGGTACTGCCTAATAGTTCCAGTTTTAATACCTTCCTTTCTATCACATGTATTTTAACTAGCTTCGTAATCACTAGTACCATCTGTTACTTCGGTTTCTCTATAGAGCTCATCTGGTTTTACCAGCACCACATCCAGAATATTCTTCCCTCTAGTTGGTTCCATCACTTTCTGAATCAGCTGCCCTTCCCATATTAGCTTATTGTCCACTTTTTGGTCATGCTTCCTTTCGTTCGCATTACCTTCCCAATTGACATTTGGTAAATTGAGATCACCTGCTACAATCACGTTCCTTTCGATATCGTTTCCCACATAGCTGATTATCTTATCAAATAACTCTGAATCAGCGTCACGCTACAATTTCTCGGTCTCTACACGCCAAAAACATCAAGTTGCCTATTACCTTTAGAAATGACCCTTATACTTAGAATTTCATGTTTGTCATCTTTAACTTTTCCGTAGCGTACAAATTCTTCTTTCACCAGAATGAATACTCCCCCTCCTACCATTGTTATCCTATCTCTACAATACACACTCCTGTTCCGTGAGAATATTTCTGCATCCATTATATCATTTCTCAGCCATGATTCAACTCCTATTAAAATATCTGCTAAGTATATATTTATTAAATTATTTAATTCTATTCCTTTCCTTACAATACTTGTACAGTTCAGCACTAACATTTTTATGTCATCCCTACTTGACTTCCAGATCCCTGTACCCTAATCACCGCTCCCTAGATCACTCCGTTTCCCTGAATATACCTCCCTATAACCCTTTTAAGCAAATTTCCTAACGTATATGTACCACTGCGGTTTAAGTGGAGGCCATCTGAGCGCAGATCTCTATATCCTACCCACCCCTTAAGATCTAGAAATCTAACTCACAGTTTCCCACATACCCATTCCATAGCCTCATTTAAATCCCCAATCACCCTCCAGTCAGTATCCCTCCTACACAGTATTCCACTGATAACTATCTCCGCTTCCTTAAACTTCACCCGTGCTGCATTTACCAGATCCCACACATCCCCAACTATGTTGGTACTTATACTTGCTTGCTTTACGTTGTTGGTACCAACGTGAAACACTACCACCTTCTCCCTTCCTTCCTCCTTCCCTTCTACTTTCCTCAACATCTGGATAACCCTCTACCCTGGTTCCCTTACCTCCACACACTTTTGCTACATGCCTAACAATGGAATCTCCCATGACCTGAGCCTCAACCCTACCCACCTCATTTGATCCCTTCCCCTCCTGGTCAGCCCTATCTTTCCTCAGTGCTGCAGGAGATACTTCCTCCTCCCTTTTCTCCAGCCCATGACCCTGTTCCACCTGTCTTTTCCTATCCTCTGTTCTACATTTCTCTTTCGTACTATTTCATTTCCTCCTACTTCCACACTTCTCAGCAACAGTTCCCTGTTCCTCACTTTCCCTCTGGTTTTCTACCTGCAGTGACTCGTGTTGATTTCACACTGCCTAAATTCTGATCCTGAATAGTGCCCTTAGCCTGCAATCTCCTTCCCCTTAAAACATTAGACAATCTGTCTTCTACAATTCCCCCTTTCCTTCCCATCCCTCTTCTACACCTACGTTGTCCTGTACGAAGTCTCAGAGACTTTGCGCAGTGAAGGAGGGGCCGAATTAAGCGAACACATCTTTCAGCTTATCTGTAGACATTCGACCGTTTCGGAGAAAATGACGGTCGACATATCCGACGTGCTTTGTGTGTCTATTAGCGCGTAGCAATTTCAACCCACGGGGTGGCGCAGTGGCTTTCGCTGCAGCTTCACGCTTTTGTACCCCGTGATCAAATCCCGATGTTTTATATGTTTCATTTATTTACTTTTGTCAATTGACGATTGCTACAAGAATCGTTTTGTTCATTGTGTGTTAAAATATCGTTGTCCTTATTCGTCTATGTTTTGTCTGGTAAATGAATGTTTAAAAAACATTAATAAATGAAGTCCACCTCTGTGATGTAGTAGTTAGGCTAGTGTGATTAGCTGCCACACCTGGAAGCCCGGGTTTGATTCCCGGCTCTGCCACGAAATTTGAAAAAGTGGTACGAAGGCTGGAAAGGGGTCCGCTCAGCCTCGGGAGGTCAAATGAGTAGAGCTGGGTTCGATTCCCACCTCAGTCATCCTGGAAGTGTTTATCCGTGGTTTCCAACTTCTCCGAAATGCCGGGATATTACCTAACTTGAGGCCACAGCCGCTTCCTTCCCTCTTCCTTGTCTATCCCTTCCTATCTTCCCATCCATCCGCAAGGCCCATGTTCAGCATAGCAGTTGAGGTCGCCTGGGCGAGGTACTGATTCTCCTTCTCAGTTGTATCCCCCACCCAAAAGTCTTAAGCTCCAGGACACTGCCCTTGAGGCAGTAGAGGTAGGATCCCTCGCTGCGTCCGAGGGTAAAACCAACCCTGGAGGTAAAACGGATTAAGAAAGAATGAAAGACCAATAAATGAATTGAACAACTTATTTGAAATTTTTTTTGGCAAACGAATCTGTTATGCGTGATTTGTTGCGAACTTGTTACCAACACGTGAAATCGTCAGTAATATTTTTAACAAACGGGCGAGTTGGTCGTGTGGTTAGGGTCGCGCAGCTGTGAGCTTGCATCCTGGAGGTAGTGGGTTCGAACCCAACTCTCGGCAGCCCTAAAGATGGTTTTCCGTCGTTTCCCATTTTCACACCAGGCAAATGCTGGGTCTGTACCTTAATTAAGGCCACGATTGCTTCCTTCCCACTCCTAGCCCTTCCCTGTCCCATCGTCGCCATAAGACCTATCTGTGTCTGTGCGACGTAAAGCAACTTTAAAAAAATAGCATGAACTGCACTGCATTATTATGATTCTATGGCTTTAGTTATTAAGAGTATGAAACGTTTAATTAAATACAATTTAGTGGCAGTGATTATTATTATTATTGTTATTGTTATTATTATTATTATTATTATTATTATTATTAGTAGTAGTAGTAGTAGTAGTAGTAGTAGTAGCATAAGTATTATCAGAGTAATATGACTAGGCATTCATCGTCAAAGTACTTTTTATAGTTTACATAAGAACGGTCTTGAAATGGACGATGAATCATATTTCCCCATACCGAACGATTAGAGTCGCGCAGCTGTGAACTTGCTTTCGGGAAATAGTGGGTTCGAATTTCACAGTCGACAGCCTTGAAGATGGTTTTCCGTGCTTTCCCATTCACATCAGGCAAATGTTGGAGCTGTAGGCCTATCTTAAATAAGGCCACGACCGTTATCTTCTCAATTCTAACCTTTCCCACCCTTCCCTCACCGAAAAGCTTGCACGTGTAAACAAGTAGCAACAAAAAAAAGAATCCTCATAAAACAGTCAAATATTTTACGATTTCTGAGCTTGCAGATGGTTTTCCGTGATTTCCCATTTTCAAACAAAGAAAATGCTAGGGGCTGTACCTGAGTCACGGCCGCTTCCCACTCCTAGCCCTTTCGCACCCCATTATCACCATAAGACCGATGTGTGTCGATGCGACGTAAAACACATTGTAAAAAAATATTTTAGGAAAATAGATTTCTGTGGAAGTTAGCTTTAAGACAATCATTCTCATTACCTTAAACATTACTCAGGACAATCAGATGACCTGCAGTTCTACGAGGCTTGGGAAATATAATAAAACCCAACAGTTTTATCAAAGTGAGCATTAAGGAGAAGGAGAGAAACAAATTTAAATATACATACTTGTTTTACAATAAATTAGATCTAAAAAATATAACAATCCTTCTTCCATATAAACATTGTTCGTACTCTTCAGTGGCTCAAAAAAAATAGCAGGAACGAACGCATGTTATTTTAAGTGTTCCTCACAGATACACTTTTTAATTGAAACAATTGTCGTAGGTATCCACAGGGCTCGTATCTAAATGGAAGGTGGATTATATTTTGATAATAATTAAAATTGGCTGATAATGGGAACATTCTTTCTTTGAGTGACTATACATACAAAAGGTGAATTCAAAATATTTCAATAAATTATGTGTACACTATCATTATCTACACAACATGCTGATGTATATATAAAAGTTGAGTTTGGCACCGCCTGTTTATTCTTCTATGCATGATTTCTTACAGTCTTCTATTGAAGGAAACCTGTAAAAAAGAAGAGAAGTAATTTTAACCTAGAATACGTATTTCGACACTACTTGGTAACAAGCGACCTACGGCCAGCGTTACTCACAGCCGTATAGCGCATGCATGTACTCTGCCGTGGTCAAACTTACCGTCATTAGGTATAACTTCACAGTATGGAAAATAAGCCTATTTATAACTTCACATTATGGAAAATAAGTCTATTTATAACTTCACAGTATGGAAAATAAGTCTATTTATAACGCCACAGTATGGAAAATAAGCCTATTTATAACTTCACATTATGGAAAATAAGTCTATTTATAACTTCACAGTATGGAAAATAAGCCTATTTTTAACGTCACAGTATGGAAAATAAGCCTATTTATAACTTCACAGTATGGAAAATAAGCCTATTTATAACTTCACAGTATGGAAAATAAGCCTATTTATAACGCCACAGTATGGAAAATAAGCCCATTTTTACAGGATATCCTAAAAGTCAGTTTCCTTCCTTAATATTACTATCGTATTAATAGGACACGTACCATTCGTGTAGTTTCAAACGTAATTCGGTATTAATTATAGCAATAATATTTGGTGATACTACATATAGCTCATTCCGTTGCCTGCCGAACATTCAGCTGTTGTTATGAAACGAGTCATGCTTAAACTCTTTCGTGTTCTGTGTCAGTAAAAGGAAACTATTTTATCAGTGAACGACGAGTTTATGTGCTTTAGTTGTCGTGGAAGCAGAAGAAGGAGACTACCAGAGTTCATAACGATTTTCATGAAAGATTTGCTGATGCGCCCTCGTCATCTCGCCAACATTTGTGAAAATTGAACATCAAATTTGAAGGAAATGGAAGGATTAAATATGTATCGAGGTCTGAACGGCTACATACCGTTCCTACTGAAGAAAGATTGGTTGACTGGGCATTTGTAGGAAGTCCTTGTGTATCAATCAGAAGGGCACCTGCACGGTTGGCATATCCCGAATGAGTCTGCAGAGAATCTTAAAGAGCAACCACTTCAAGCCATATTGTACTAAGTTTCTTCATGCACTGCATGAAGATTGAGAGGGACGTCTTGGGTTCTATGAGGCATTTTTAATACTTAATACAGCAGATCCAATGTTTTGGCGGTCAGTCCTATGGACGGAAGAAGTAACTTTCAAGGTAAAACGTTTCGTGTGGCTATTTCTAGCCGAATGCAGCCTATGTAAGGCAGACCCTCCGATGAGGGTGGGCGGCATCTGCCATGTGTAGGTAACTTGTGTAATTGTGGTAAATAATGGTGTTATGTGTGTGAGTTGCAAGTGATGCTTGGGACAGCACAAACACCCAGTCGCCGGGTCATTGGAATTAACCAATGAAGGTTAAAATCCCCAACCTGGCCGAAAATCGAACCCGGGATCATCTGAACCGAAGGCCAGTACGCTGACCATTCAGCCAACGATTCGGACACTTTCAAGGTGAATGTACATTACTGCCACAGTTGTATTTTTTGGTCTGACGTAAATCCCCAACTTGTATTGGAAGAAGTGTTGATTGCCGCAGGTGTTTGTGCTTGAAGAGAAATGTGGAAGATGAGACTAATAGGCCCTTATTTTTTTCAGGAAACTGTTACTACAACAGCTTATTAACATGGATAGCTTTCTGGACTGGGATCTATCTGGAAATAACGTCAACAATTTAGCATGGACAGAAAACTGAGAAGGTACTACCATGAGGACCGAGGAAAAAGGAATATAACCAGAGAGGAAGCGATGTGAACCGACGGAGTTTTCCATCCGTAAACTCATCTGTACTTTATTCTAAGGTAGCAAAATGTTTACAAAAGATAACTGAAGCACCTTACAACAATAAACCAATGAACACCTATTGGCCCCGTACATTCATTACAAGAGAACAGAACGTCTATTACCAAAAGTAATTAACAATAATATACAAATTACGAAAATGGAACGGCCTTCAACAGGCCCTTCGGCTACGAGCCCGGCACATGCACACAGTACAGCACACACAGAAACACAAATCTTACCCAATTACACGCCCATTCGCTGCCACAAGTATTAACATTTTACTCAACATACAACATACACTCGCGACATGCACTCCGATGCTCGCAGTCCAGCAGCCTTGGGTTTGAAAGGAACACCAAAGTAGATCTCAGATCGAGCGACAAAATAATAATGATACTCAACTGCTGGACACCCAGCCACCAAGACTACACTTGAAAAGGAAACGGCAAGGAACAGGAAAGAGAACAACCAATGTCGAAGCAGAAAAATTACATACCAATAAGATACACTCAAATCATAGCGTAGGCGCACTTCAAGTGTCTGTAAGCGTCTTTTGAGTCTAAGAGAATAATTCGAAGTTTTTGTTATACTATTTTTTAAATTAAATGGAAAACATCTGTGACAAAACTGAGACCATGGTAAACAGGCAACCAGTGTTCGTCATTTTCTTCCTCATGTTAATATCGTGGGACAGAATTCTGCCTTTTATATACAGTAGATACAAATGGCGCCGTGTTTTAAACGGGTTTCCACTGTATTTGAATGGCGTTTCGTCTATGCCATAGCAAAGGCCCTTACACACGGTATCGTCGCCGAAGAAAGCAGAATTTTTCTCATAATACGTATCTTCCGAATACTTGTGGCCGTAAAATTGTGTGCTAAATCGGCAACCATTATGTTGGCCGTAGATCTTGATAGGTGGGACTATTTTGTGTCATGGTGTGGAACTCAGCTACTGTATTGTTGGACGTAGATCTTGATAGGTGGGACTGTTTGGTATCATGGCGTGGGAATCAGCTACTATATTGTTGGACTAGATCTTGATAGGTGGGACTATTTTGTATCATGGCGTAGAAATAAGCTACTATATTGTTGGACGTAGATCTTGAAAGGTGGGACTATTTTGTGTCATGGCGTGGGAATCCACTACTATATTGTTGGACGTAGATTTTGATAGGTGGGACTGTTTTGTATCATGGCGTGGGAATCAGCTACTATATTGTTGTACTAGATCTTGATAGGTGGGACTATTTTGTATCATGGCGTAGAAATAAACTACTATATTGTTGGACGTAGATCTTGAAAGGTGGGACTATTTTATGTCATGGCGTGGGTATCCACTACTATATTGTTGGACGTAGATCTTGATAGGTGGGGCTGTTTTGAATCATGGCGTGGAAATCACCTACTATATTGTTGGACGTAGATCTTGATAGGTGGGACTATTTTGTATCATGGCCTGGGAATCTACTAATATATTGTTGGACGTAGACCTAGATAGGTGCGACTATTTTGTGTCGTGGCGTAGGAATCAGCTACTATATTGCTGGATGTAGATCTTGATAGGTGGGACTATTTTGTATCATGGCGTGGGAATCGGCTACTATATTGTTGGACGTAGATCTTCATAGGTGGGACTATTTTGTGTCATGGCGTGGGAATCTTTCTTTTTCTTTTTTTTTTTTTTTTTTTTTTTTGCTAGTTGCGTTACGTCGCGCCGACACAGATAGGTCTTATGGCGACGATGCGACAGGGAAGGGCTGGGAGTGGGAAGAAAGCGGCCGTGGCCTTAATTAAGGTACAGCCCCAGCATTTGCCTGGTGTGAAAATGGGAAACCACAGAAAACCATTTTCAGGGCTGCCGACAGTGGGGTTCGAACCTATCTCCCGAATACTGGATACTGGCCGCACTTAAGCGACTGCAGCTATCGAGCTCGGTGCGTGGGAATCAGCTACTATATTGTTGGACGTAGATCTTGATAGATGGGACTATTTTTATCATGGCGTGGGAATCCACTACTGTATTGTTGGACGTAGATCATGGTGCTACATATTACTTTCGATTTATCGCAATTCTTTGTCTTCCCTGTGGGTGGAGTGAAACATTATCTGTATACCCCTCATGTCGTAAGAGGCTACTAAGAGGGGAACATCCAAAGAATGTGTTCTTGCTTTCTCCTCGTCTAAGTCGAAAAACATATCCATGATTTTTGCTTTTCCATTTAGCGGAAAAATTACATTTATTTAGATATGCTTCAGGAATCTGTCTTGCCCGAGGTGAAAAACCAACAACGTCGTTGTATGAAATACAATGAGAATAACGACGAGGAGTTGAACATCTGTATGGGGGAACCGACCATTGGGACACTCTGCATATTAAAAGTTTTTCGTTTATCTGCTCGTGTATTTTGAAAGTGTTAGGGAAAATAATAAATGTATATTGGAATAAAGTAGTACTAGTAGTATTATAAATACATTGTAAATAGTTACGTAATAATAATAAAAATAAAAAACATAGTCCACCGGACGAGTTGCCCGTGTGGTTGGGAGCGCGCAGCTCTGAGCTTGCATCCGAGAGATAGTGGGTTCGAATCCCACTGTTGGCAGCCCTGAAGATGGTTTTCCGTGGTTTCCCATTTTCACACTAGGCAAATTCTGGGGCTGTACCTTAAGTAAGGCCACAGCCGCTTCCTTCCCACTCCTAGGCCCTTCCTATCCCATCGTCGCCATAAGACCTATCTGTGTCGGTGCGACGTAAAACAAATTGTAAAAAAATGTCCAAGCTTAATCCCTTGGTAGATGATACTTGGGATACGTGAAAGTTCCTCTCAAAAGGACTGAGTAAAGTAGATTATGCAATATTACAAATAACAGTTTTCATTTACATATTTGTGTCGTTCTATTGTTATTAAAACGTATTCTACACATTATGTTTTCAGGAAAAATGTTTAGATAATTATTTTTCAGATTTCTATACTTATTCAAGGAAATATTCAATAAATATTCAAGTGTTATGGTTTATTTTGTCAGATTTAGGCAGCCTGTCGTTTCAGGAAGTACAAATAAAAAAGAACATCGATATGTTTTTAGGCTGGGGTGGAGGGTGATCTATCTGGAATTAGCGTCATAAATATCCCTACACCATTGTAACCATGGCAACCAGTGTTCGTCTACTAGGTATACTAGGTCAGTGACGTCATCTTCTCACTGTGCACTTCTAAAAGCTTGACAAAATCTTGTATCAAGTGAGCACCGTTCTTTGACTCTGTCCATAATTGAAATCCTTGAACTGGCCGGAAAATGAACCCAGAGCCTTAGAATAAGAGACAGGCATGCTACCTCTACACCACAAGGCAGACTAATAATAATAATAATAATTAGATTAGGTCAAGAATGTCTGATTTTCTGACGATTTGCGAACTTTACCATTATTTTGTGGAAACACTAATTTTTCTATCAATTTTTCGAAAGTCTTTACTTCCCCTGTGGGTGGAGTCAATGGATCCATTATCTGTACTACCTGCTTGTCATCAGAGGCTGATAAGTGGAGAAAAACCAAAGAATGTATGAGCGCGAAGTTTATTAAATTTTTAATTGTTAATGTTATTTTTCTTTACGCCCCACTAACTAATTGTAAGGTGTTCGGAGACGCCGAGGTGCCGGAATTTTGTCCCGCAGGAGTTTTTTAGGTGCCAGTAAGTCTACCGACACGAGAATGACGTATTTTAGCACCTTCAAATACTACCGGACTGAGCCAGGATCGAACCTGTCAAGTTGGGGTCAGAAAGCCAGCTCCTCAATTGTCTGAGCCACTGAGCCCGGCAAAAGTGTAAACGTGCCACAAATCACTGAAATTATGGCATTTAAACACGACATTTAAACATTTAAACACAGAAATTTGGTGAGTAGATCTTGGAATTGCAGCATTTGTAGTTGAAAGTGCATTTTCCAAAATATCTATGCGATTGCCAAGCTGTACTCCAAATAGTGGGATGAGAATGATGTGCGAAGGGATGAGTATACGGGCAGATATTGTGAAACGAATAGTAAAGTATTCGTTGAGACCAAAAATGGGAACAGGGGTGAAATTACAGGCATAGAGTATCAACGCCATTGAAATATCAAAATGAGGTGGATGTGGTGAAGAAGTTACTAGGCGACATAGGGATGGGGTACTACTGGGAAAGAAATTTATCAAGGGATGACAGGATATTGTGAAATTTTTTTCCAAAGAGCGAAAGATACAGAAATGCAAACAATGACAGAATGTAATAGCAAGAGAATACTAGTAGATTTTTTTAAATAAGCGAAAATATTGCAATAAGGCTGCAAGTGTTAATAAGAAAGGGAAATGAGAGGGATAATGTGACTGTTGATTGGAGTATACAAGAATCTATATATTAAATTTTTTTATGAAAACTAAAGTCAGTCAGTTCGGCCATTCTATCCGGTCGATTTCCTTCATTTTTATTTCAACTGAAAGGTATTCATGCACAAATTTGTCATCAGGTACTATAAATCACTTAACTTCCACCTTCCTCAAATTATTTCATTTTTTCAATTTTTTGTATCTTTGAAGCAATCATATCTTTGGTTCTAATTGAGGTACGGAGTTCGTTTTGCCATAAGAACACTCAGTGGATCAGGTTCTTTCATTTCAGCTCTTAATTATTCAAATTGGTTCATTCTGAGTAAAGTTGTGAGTGCACATTAAATTTGACGTCTCATTTCTTCAACTTTGTTTTTCATTGAAGCAATCATATCTTTCGTTCTAATTGAGGTACGCAGTTCGTTTTGATCTAAAAACGCTCAGTGGATCGAGTGATTTCTTTTGAGGTAATAACTACTTACATTGGTAGATTATGAAAATAGTTATGAGTACATTTGTCTCCATGACGAAGATATTTGAAGGACTTTTTAATAGTTCGGCGCGTAGTGTTGTTCCAAGGAACGTTTAATTCAATTTCTTTGTGTAATGTATTTTCAAGTGTTTTGTTGACATAATATTACATTCTATTACCGCAGCAGATCATGTGCTTTATTTCATTAAGTCGGAACTTTGCAAATACATCCGTGAGGATAGTAACGAACAACACCATACATTGTACATTGCAGGCGGAGCCAGCGGGAAACTGCTAGTATATATATTTAAAAAAATTACGAAAACTAAAGTCAGCCAGTTCGGCCATTCTATCCGGCCTATTTCCTTCATTCTTTTCTTAACTGAAAGGTGTTCATGCACAGATTAGTCATCATGTACTATAAATCACTTAACTTCCGCCTTCCTCAAATTATTCGATTTTACAATTTTTTGCCTCTTTGAGGCAATCATATATTTAGTTTCAATTGAGGTATGGAGTTTGTTTTGGCCTACGAACACTCAGTGGATCAAACTCTTTCATTTCAGCTCTTAACTATTCAAACTGGTTGATTCTGAGGAAAGTTATGAGTGCACATTCAATTTGACGTCTCATTTCGTCAACATTTTGTCTCATTGAAGCAATCATATCTTTCGTTCTAATTGAGATACGCAGTTCGTTTTGGTTTAAAAACACTGGATCAAGAGATTCTGAGAAAAGTTATGAGTACATTTGTCTCCATGACGAAGATCTTTGAAGGATTTTTTAATAGTTCGGCGCGTAGTGTTGTTCCAAGGAACGTTTAATTAAATTTCTTTGTGTGATGTATTTTCAAATGTTTTGTTGACATAATATTCGATTATATTACCACAACAGATCATGTGCTTTATTTCATTAACTCGAAACTTTGCAAATACATCCGTGAGGATAGTAACGAACAACATCATACTTTGTACATTGCGGGCGGAGCCAGCGGGAAACTGCTAGTAACGACTTAAGAGAGAATAAAACTGGAAATCAAAGCATTTTATGCGATAAACATATGGAAGTGGCGATCTGCTAAAATATTGTATCGTCGCCATAAGACCTATCTGTGTCGGTGCGACGTAAAGCAAATTGTAAATTTTTTTTGCACATATACGGGAACAATCAGAAAGAAATAGTTAAATTAAAAATTAACCTGAACTTTACACATTTACTAAGCTATTAAAGACAATGAATAACAACACGAAGAACCGCAAAATTATGAAATATTATCAGAGGAATATGGGAAAAGAAGTCTAAACACGGTGAAATCAGAGACTATACATGAGGATGTATCCTTGACTAATTAACGTGGTTAAAGTGCAGGAAGTACCTCAGAAGACTAGGTCATCTAACTTTTAAACATTTATATCTAAGTAATATTCATGGGATATGTACTGTATCAGTTTCTTTACAAGTTTCTTTATGTCGCGCCGACACAGATAGGTCTTATGGTAACGCTGGGATAGGAAAGGATTAGGAGTGGGAAGGAAACGGCCGTGGCCGTAATTAAAGTACAGCCCCAACATTGTCTGGTGTGAAAAGAACGGAAAACCATCTTCAGGGCTGCTGGCAGTGGGGTTCGAACTCACAATCCCCAGACTGCAGCCTGATAGCTACGAAGCCCAAACCATGCGGCCACTTTCTTGGACATTTTAATTACTTGTAACATTTTCTTGGTTGATAAGGTAAGGTAAGGGTTATTCTGCCCGAAGGCAGGTCCGAACCTCCGCAGAGGTGTTCCTGAGCCGGAGTTTACGTGCGGTATGGTGGCCAGTTCCCTTCCGCTCCTCCATTCCCTTACCCCGCACCAACAGCGCGTGGCAACCCATCCAACTCCTGACCACGCCCAATGTTGCTTAACTTCGGAGATCTCACGGGATCCGGTGTTTCAACACGGCTACGGCCGTTGGCTCTTGGTTGATAAATCTTTGGTATTTTATAATACTAATACCAGAGACAGGGTCATTAGAAATGAGATAAAAATAACAGAAGAGTTTGTAACGTACCATCATGGTCTTCACAGACTAAAAGTAAGCTTAGCTCTCCGTGACTGTTGATATCGTGAAAATAGCTAAGAGACTTACGTAGAATACGAACCACAGGTGCGTGACTTTTCACTTCAAAAATCCCACATGCATTGGCCGAGATTTTCACATTGGCCGTCTTGGTGAGAAGCCAATTAATATACCACTCGGCTATCACTCCCCCTATTTTTACAGTTACTTAAGGTCTTACTCAATATATTTCATACTGAACAATCTTACAGTACACATCCAGAATCTGCTTAACAAAGTTAAGATATACTGTATTTAATGGCGTCGTTGTCAACATAATGACTGGGACTAGTTTTTTATTGCACTCGGCCACTTAATTTGGTGTCCTGTGAGTTCATCTATTTTATCGACATCGTGCCTCTAAAACTTGCAGTCACTGAGAGGTCTCTTTACAGGCAGAATGCGCTAAAAATCACTTAGAGCCAGTTTAGGATTATGCGCCTAATGCTCCAAAGTCTCTCATCCAGTGTAAGTTAGGAGTACCCTGGTCATAATGGTTGCAGAAGCAACAATCCTTTCAATTTTCCACAAGCTGACAATTCATTTCAACACTCGATACTTTAGTGGAATTCAGAAATAGTTTCAGACAATGGATCTACACTTTTGACTTCTCTTACATCAGATCTGTCTTCTCGCACTGGTGATTGTCACAAAGTGGTTGGGCAATGTGCGGTTAAGTCACCAAATTATCAACTGGGACCAAGGAACTGTCTCGTGACCACTTTGAACAAATTCAATCACAACTTTCACTGAACTAAAATTGCATCTTGGAAGAATCTACGTATTTGAAAATTTGCATAAAATCTTCAGGATCTTCTTAGTACTTGACGATAACTGAGTGACCACGTCACAAGTGTCTGTAATTCTAATCCCGATCAGTGTCAAATATAAACCACCAGGGATGGGGACAATCTTCCCCTCATCGCGTAATCCACTGATATTTATCTTTCGAATTTCACCATTCACGACATTTGTTTCCCTATGACACTAGTTCCTCCTGAACTCATTGGCACCACTGGGAAAGGTAAACATATCCCGAACAAGAGAAATGCTGTAGATTGGGTTCCGACTTAAGAAAGCGTATGGGTAAATAGAGTACCAGATAACAATGGGTTCTGGTTAATGGAGAGGTGCCCATGTCTTTACTAGCCCATTGACCTACCCAAGGAACAGTGCGTGCAGACTGGCTGAATTGTTCCCCTAAAAGATGATTTAAAATATAAAAAAGCAAAGTTCTTTGCGAAACGTAAAGAATTTCACCTTATTTTCATGACACGACATAAGCCCAAAAGCCTATGTTATGTCTATAAGTACGGGCCGTGAAAGCATCAATGGCAGTGTTATCCCTATCCATTATTTTTCCTTACGACCGGTCACACTTCCCAGCCACGTACGGATTTGCAGTCCATCACAACAATTTTCGTTGTGTTCATTTTCCTATGCTCATGGAAAACCTTACCGTACCGTACTATAGGAATGTTATTTGTGCGAAGTATTTACGCACGCCTATAGAGTACTGTATCTGAGGTTCATTTACTCGTAAGCATAGGAAAATGAACACAAAGAAAATTGTTCTGATGGACTGCATATACATATGTGGCTGCGAGGCGTGACCAGGCTTAAGGATAATAATGGATAGGAACAGCATTGTTATACACGTGGTATTAGAACTAGGCCGTTGATAAACTTCTCTTTTCCGTCTTTAGTTCGCCTGCCTTAAAAGCGTCACATCTAAGGGATACATCTCATTGTATTTAGGAGATGTACTGTACGTACATTAATACTTATGTGGCTGGGATAACAACAAGGAAGCAGCTTATGTATGCCAACCAGGCCTTGCGACTGTGGTGGTCTGATACGGCAAGGCCAGTGTTCGCTGTCAGGCCCTAAAATCTGAAGTTGTTTGAAGTTGTTGTTGTTTGAGTCATCAGTCCATAGACTGGTTTGATGCAAATCTCCATGACACCATATCATGTGCTCACCTTTTCATTTCTACGTTACTTCCACATCCTACAAGTGCTGTAAACTGCTTGTCATATTCATACCTATCGGTCATTAATCTTTATCCTACGATAAAACGTAGCTCAAATCCTTGCGAGTACTTTAATACAATTTAAGAATACGCAAACAGAATATCTACATCTTCAGTGGATTATGCGTTGTTTGGTGTAATATCTTAGTTGAATAACCCTGCGTATCTGCACACTTTGTACAAAATGTTACTCACCATACTTAGTAGGTACCATATATGTCTTTAGACTTATCTTTGGACATTACGTATACACTGTTGTGCAAACCTTGAGGACGAGATAGATAAAGTAACACAACATATCAACTATTCGGTGGAAACGAATGAAAGTGCGGTAACATGTTGCCAGAGGTCTCCCACACGTGCATAGAGGTGGTGGTGGTGGTGATTATTGTTTTAAAAGGAAGTACAACTAGGCAACCATCCTCTATATAACACTAATCAGACGGAAAAATGGAAGGGATCCAATACTTCGAAAAATGAAGATATCGGCCAAAGGAAGACAAGGGCCACGAAGGGCGTGAAAATGAAGGACTCCCTAGCCCTCGCAAACCTAATAGCGTTGGGGTCGGAAAAGAACAAGAGTTGACCAAGGGACAAGTGCATAGAAACCTGGCGTGAGGTCAGCGCGACTATAGCGCCAAATGGGCCTGGCCCCACAAAATGAGGCTTTTGAAGGAACGGGAAAGGAGTGCATGAGTCAATCAGCGAGCTGTTGCGGTGCACTGTGGTGGTGTTATTCATTACAACATGGACCGCAGACAACATCTGAATGACTTCACACGGGGAAGAATCATCGGAAAACTGGAAGAAGGATGAAGTGTGACGAGTGTAGCCCAGGAGTTTTGTATTGTTCACATTATTGTTTCACATGCATAGAGATCATTCCGAACCACATGTATTGCTGCCCGAAGGAGAGGAGGGGTGGACACGGTCAACTACAGCAGCAAATGACCGGTACATTGTGCAACAGGCAAGAAGAGACTCATGCCAAACAGCGGGTGCAATTTCAACCACATTTAACAGGACTGCAAGGCACCTAATCTCACACTCCTCAGTGGCACGGTGACTGCATGGGTGTGGTCTGTTTGCCCGACGACCAGTGCGTTATGTTCTATTGACGCCCGCACTCCGGCGGCACCGTTTGCGATGGTCGAAGATGTTCATTTTGGTGGTCCAAGTGTTATGGTGTGGAGAGACATAATGTTGCTAGGGCGCACCAACCTCCAAATCTTTGAACTGGGTACACTCGCCGGTCAACGTTATTGTGACAGTTCACTCCTTCCTCATGTACGTCTTTTCAGGGGTGTATTCGTCCCTGAATTAATTTTTATGGATGACATTGCACGACCGCATCGAACAGCGCAGGTAGAAGTGCTCTTGGAACGAGAGGATATTTGGCGAATGGACTGGCCTGCCCGTTCCCCCGACTTAAATCCCATGGAGTACGTGTGGGACATGTTGGGCAGACGTATTGCAGCACGTCCACATGCACCAATGATCATCCTGCAGTTGTCAACCACGCTGGTGGAGGAGCGCCCTACCACAAGAATTCCTTACCAATCTTGTGGCACCGGGCGAGTTGGCCGTGCGGCTGCGAACTCGCATCCGGAAGATAGTGGGTTCGAATCCCACTGTCGGCAGCCCTGAAGATGGTTTTACGTGGTTTCCCAATTTCACACCAGGCAAATGCTGGGGCTGTACCTTACTTAAGGCCACGCTGCTTCCTTACAACTCCCTATCCCTTCGTCGCCATAAGACCTATCTGTGTCCATGCGACGTAAAGCCACTAGCGGTCCATCGTGATCACACACCCTTTTAAGAACCATGTCTCTTCGTTTGTAATATCCAGGGGACCATCATGTGTCGCAGTGACTTACGTGTAAATTACTGTCTCTGAATAAAAGTGTCATTTATATTCGTCTCATAGCATCTTCCTTTCAGTTGCCTACCGTACCATACTGTAGCAGTTCTTCCTATATATAGAGTTCAAGTTTCATCGAGCTATGTTACCTGTCAGTAACACAACATGCGAAAGTTACATTCGTCCTTAATTCCTGTACAGCAATATATAAACCAATTTAAACAAACCTGTTCATAGGCAAGTGTAATACATACCTGTTTGCCTTTTTAGATCCACAACCACCGTACATAAAATCTTCGCATTGTCTACTAGTGGAATTGTAGAAGTACATCCTTATGGCTTGTCTACACGTTGGATGTTCTAAAGGTAGATTACATACATCAGATATTTTCAGTTGTCTCGTAGCAAAATCTGCACAAAAAAATAAGTTCATCTGTAGGAGGAATAGGGAAACGAGGAAATGAACACTGATTTCTTTGAAGGACTAGTCTTAATGGTTTAATCGATTCAATATTTACATAAAAGTCAAATGAAGAAATACTTATACACTTAGCCGATAAGATGGTGGTGTTTTTTTTTATTTTAAGAGGAAGTACAATTGGGAAACCATCCTCCATTAACATCAATCAGAGGAAAAATTGAAGGTGTTAGATATTTCGAAAGACAAAGGTATCAGCCAAAAAAAGACAAGGGCCATAAAGGGAGTGAAAATGTTACTCCCTAGGCCTCGAATGTTCCAATACCGACGCGATCGGAAAATAACAGTGTTGACCAAGGAATGTCAAGATGAAAGTTAGGAGCCTGGTACAAATCATTGGAAGCAATGCCAGGACTCAGCTATAGGTCCCGTGGTCGCCAAATCACGCTCCTAACTTCAGAGCTCCTGGGTTCCCTTCTAGTCGCCTGTTACAGCAGGCAGGGGATACCGTGGTTGTTATTCTACCGCCCCCACCCACAGGGGATGGTAGATGGTCATTTACTGTTGACGTTTCCTGTCCCTTATTATAGAGTGTATTTCCTGAAAATAGCAACGAATAAATGCCCTAAAATCTCTTAGCTCCCCTGAGTTAAATGAGATGGAGAGAAACTTATAGTTTTAATATGGAACTACTAAAAATATTAAAGGACCTTGGAATAAAGTGCCTGAAATGTTCAACTTCTAAAATTTTGCACAGAGGAACAGCCCAAAGCTTCCTCTATCCGAAAAAGTCGATTTTGTACCGTTGTGACCATTTTTGAATGAGTTCGACCATATTCAAATGGCCCAGCATGGCCCCCTCTGTTACTGGAATAACTCCTGAAACCATAAAAATATACTTATGTATATTCAGCTCCCAACATCAATGCTACTCATACCCTTGTATAGGAGACTGGATTCAATAGAATTTCATTCAAGATGTTGCCGAGGATTTGTACAAAATGCCAATGAAAATCTGCATGCATCGATGAGCAGAAAATCTCCAAACGAGGTCTTCGTGTCTTCCAAACGTTTGAGCGTACCTATTTCCCAGGGCGCTGGAGAATTTAGCATGGGATGTAGTTCACCACAGGATCTGGATGTAGCTCTAACAAATTAGGGACTTGCACAAAAGTCTAATAAATTAGCTACACGAGAAGACGAAAAGAGAAAATAGGCCAATCGACGGTCTGGCTCTGCTCAGAAAACGCCAGGAGAAAACTGAAAATTAAGATGCTACAAGCGAAGTAATGCAGAAATCAGCAGGAAGACCAGACCTGTGGTACTGGCGAATTTCAAGAGAAACTGTTGTCCAGTTTATGAGTTTTTGGTATGTTTTGATTTCAAGCTCAATTTTCTCAGAACGTACATTTTTGTCATGAGCAATATTCCATGTGATGTGAATATAACCCAATTCGCATAAAAACTAGTATAGAGCTATTTCATTAACAGACAAACAAAATTCAGTAGGCCTATTTAAAAAAATCTTCAACAGTTTCTTTGTTTTAAGGAGTAAAAGGTCTTTAAACTTGGTGAAATGAAATAATTGAAATACAGTTCTATTGTTGTTATTATAAACATGTCATTAAACTTTCAGGTTGATTTGTCGAACAGTCTGGAGTATAGGAAAATGTGCCTCAAGGTCCCTTAAGCTAGTAAATATCAATTCTTTTGAATGTCGTCAAAATAAGCTGAAATAAAGAACTTCAAGAGGAATTAAAATATTGGACTAAAACTGGAATTAATTCAATTGGAAAACGAAGAGTTATCTGAATTGGAGAACGTGAAAATGTTGAAAGAGATGAAACTGAAATTTAATTCAAATGAGGTGAAACAGGTAATCAAATTTTCTAAACGGATTTTAGTTTCAGGTTTTATAGTGTATAGAATAAATTATGTACATGTTCGTCACTTTTCTTATTGATGGTAGTAAACAGAAGAAACTAAAAGATAAGGGACAAAAGACAAACTTTTTAGTTTTCAAATTAGTTGTTGATGTATTTTTATACGTAGAATGACACAATAATATTCAACCAATGCACATTTTTGTATATAGATATTTTATAGTACTTGTGTTATTGTAATATAGACCTATGTTGAATAGTATTAGCGCTGTCTTGTTGAAACACCTATTCAATGAGTTAATTGAAGTTAATTAGGATACAGACAATCAAAAAGTGAATGTGTGTCCACGTTCTGTTATCTGGTGAAGTAACGGAAAGTAACTGGCATCTAATTCCAAAAATACGTTTCCTCTCAAGATGACTCGTCGCTGATCCGTAGGCATTTTTGGCGTCACGGATCACATCACTAACGCTCAAAACTTGGCATTAAGAAAATCATCTGTTGAATCTGTTAATTCAGTCTTCAGTCCAGATGTTGGTTGCATCCTCAGAATATTCCTGTAGCATCGTTAAATTTTGCGAAGTTGTAGGAAGGACATTAAAACTGATTACGGCGTCATAATGAGGCGTACAAGGGATAGTGAGGAATGCGGTAGTTTCCCATTGTTTTCTTCACCGCACCAGAAAGTACTAATGCAGCACAACCAGTCTTAAGAGTAGCAGCTGCCATAACATCCAAATACAGTAGTCACGTTCCGAATGTCACTACTCAGCATTACTTATACCTCAGCAGCTTCCACGCTGTCACAGCTTATAAACCAGACTGGAAACTCGGTGGAAGCTATATTTTGCTCTCGCCTACACCAAGAGACAGATAAAAAAACACTCCATCCGGCAAGAAACAGTATCAGACTGATCTGTTGACGAGATTATGCGAATATCCTGGATGAATTGGGCCAAGGTAGAGTAAACTGCTATAATTTATCGTGATCGGCGATAAAACACTTATCTCCATGGTCTTCTTGCGATGAGTGTCCCAACGTATATGTCTACAAAGTAATGTTAGCCAAATTCTTATTGGATTTGTTTTTAGATGCTGTAGATGACTCAAATAGATTCCGAGTAAAATAACTACATTAGTTCTGAATCTCTAAAGCATCCAATATAGCATAGCCAAATTCAGGAAGAGGCAGGGAAAAGTTACCGCACTATGCAGGGAAAGTTGGGAGAACAGACTGCCGCAATCCACCGGTAAACTGTACCAGCGCGGTCAGGCGGTCGCTTTCAAAATATATTTTTTATTTTTTACAATTTTTCTTTATGTTGCACCGACACAGATAGGTCCTATGGCGATGATGGAACAGGAAAAGGCTAGGACTGGGAAGGAAGTGACCGTGCCCTTAAGTAAGGTACAACCGCAGCATTCGCCTGGTCTAAAGTGGCAAGCTGCGGAGAACAATCTTCAGGGCTGTCAAAAGTGGGGTTCGAACCCACTATCTCCCAAATGCTCATTTTCACAACGGCAGGCCTAAATTATTGTTAATAATGAAGTTGAAAACTAAAGTATTCATCAAATATCTGTTGAAAATCATGTCCATCGTTCTCTATACAAAAGTTACATTAGCTGAAAAAATTAATCCTAAACACTCGTTGTATCTCCGTCTCTGAAATTTCATGTATCAGTCATCGGATTTCATTGTCCAGGGCATCAAGAGTACCGGTATGTGGTTTATTCGTGTACATTTTATGTTTTAAAGTTCCCCACAAATAAATGTAATAGGCACTTAAATTGTAAAAAAATTATGTCTTATGATTTCTTCTTTAGAAGAAATGTGTCAAATAGGAATATCCATTGTCAAATACTGTGTCTCCATACTGATAGCTAACACAAATAGCGTTCAATAACGTGCGCTTTACAGGAACTCCAGTCATAAATTAAACATTCAATTAGTACGCTTACCGCTAACCATGCCGCTGCGCTGCCTGACCGCGCACACTATCCCCGCCACTCGGGCACTAAGCAAGAGTATTCCCAGTCCACCAGCGCGACAGCACCGGCTAAAGTTCCCGTAACTCTTCGCTGCCTAAACCTTTATGTACACTAATGTTCAAAAGAAACAGAATACCTTGAAAGACTAGAGATAGGACGTTCATATTCAGAGGATATGTTCATTAGTATGTTCTGCAGAAAAGATTAGCATTTCAGTCACCTAGGTTCAGCATGTGTCCTGCTGCCTAGTAGGCACTGGGTCCTCCATGGGCACTGATGACGTATTCCATGCGTGATTGCATCGACGCGTATTAAGGCGCGAATGGTGTCCTGGGGTATAGCAATCCATGCTGTATTCACCTGGTTCATCTTTGGTTGTTGGCATTGGGTCACAGTGCCGCAGCCGTCGTTTTATCACATCCCACACATATTCGATTGGCGATAAGTCCGGTGATCGGTCGGGCCAGGGCAACAGTCTGACATCCTGTGACAACAAGAAGGCACATGTCCGTGCAGCAACATGCGGTTACGCATTGTACTGCTAAAATATGCCATCTAGGGTGTGGTGCAGAAAGGGTATGGCTACGGATCGCAGGATGTCATTCACGTATGACTAACCGGTCACAGTGCCCTGGCCACGTACCAACTGCGATTTGTGGTTGATCCATTAGTACCCCACACCATAAGGCCTTAAGTTGGCGCTGTATGTCTTGTGCGAATGCAGTCAATGTGATGCCCCTTCCCCTGTCTGCGGCAAACCAAAACGCGGCCATTATTTTCAAACAAACAGAACCTGGATTCGTCTGAAAGCACTATCTGCTGCCATCCTGTCTCCAGAGACGTCGTTCCATCACCATTGCAGTCTACCGTATTTATGCACATCATTCAAAGGTAGGCGGTGAAGTGGACGACGCGTCGGTAACCCAGACTGTACTAAACGGCGACGGACTGTCACTCCTGATAGTGTACGATGTGTTACACTGTCTCACTGTTGCGCCAGAGCCGAGGAGGACTCAGATCTGTCCTGCAATGCAATTCGGATGAGATGTCGATCTTCTCGGGTGGAGGGGGGGGGGGGGATTGGGTGGTGCGACAAGACCCATCAGTCGTGTTCTAGGGCCTTCTGTTAACCATTCTGTACACACCCGTTGCACTGTCGACACACTTCGTCCCACACGAGCAGCAGTTTCCCGGATGAATGCATCTCGTTCTCTCATGCCAATAATGCGCCCTCTTTCAAACTCAATCATTTGACGGTACGGTTCTCGCATACGTCTGCGAGGCATCCTGCACGTCTGCTCCAGTCACACTGACCCATTACCTTCGGTTTATAGCGACAACGAGAGCCGCCGGCACATTTTACCAGTCGATGATGGTGCGCCGAAATATCGATGTGGCCCTTGAAACTGAGGGCCGACATGGTTCAAATGCTAATCACTTCTTTAGAACATACTATTGCACATGCCCTGTGAATATGAACCTATTTTTAGTCTTTCAAGGTGTTCTGGTTTTTATGAACATGAGTGTGCTAACCTGATGTATAGCGAGCTGATTAGATGCTCTCCTGTGCTGAAAGCTGTGGGATTAAACTCCAGAAATGTCATTTGCTAGGTACTGAAAATGTTCAAGCTTGTCAAAGAATATCTTACAGAATATAATGTTTGTACTAGAATGTCAGCAGTTGGAACCCATTTCTTGTAAATACGCTTGATCGAGTCCACATGACATTTCGCGCAGCTCTACGAGCCAATGAGGAGAAAAGTTGGGTGTAATCGTTCCGACTCCCGCGTTAGTGGACTATACAGGGTTATTCACCTAATATGTTACACGGAAATAACTTTTAAAACATTTAAGATATCGACATTCTGTTTTCATATTCGTGAATGGTACCCAGGGTCTTTTAAAATGGCGTGTTACTCAGTGTCAAGGGTTGATTAATAACCGAGATATTGATATTAACTCCAGATTTTTAAATAGAAAGGCACAAATTCATACAGCTGGCCTAAAAGTTCAACTGCGTATAAGTTCAAATATGCAAGTATTTTCAAAATCGGACAATTACTTTTTGAGATATAAATAAGAACAGCGTGCGCGGTTTTGCATGCCGCATCTGACGGCGTAAAGTCGGGCAAGGACATATTGACGCGCAAGCAGTTTCCTGGGAGTGAGTTCATTTTAAGAATGGATACCAGGCATGTAAACATATCGTACACATGTGATGGATTTGCAAAGTGTGTACGACAGGCGAACTCATGACGGGACAGGTAGGGTTGATGTGATGTGTTTAAAAGGAATAAAGTAAGTACTTTGCCTTGAAAGGTACATAACGAAAGCTATCCCACTGTTGGCAGCCCTGAAGATAGTTTTCCGTGGTTTCCCATTTTCACACCAGGCAAATGCTGGGGATATACCTTAATTAAGGCCACGGCCGCTTCCTTCCAACTCCTAAGCCTTTCCTATCCCATCGTCGCCATAAGACCTATCTGTGTCGTTCGACGTAAAGCAACTAGCAAAAAAAAAAAAAAAATTGCGATTGCATGACAACATCCACATTTTCAAACACTAAGTTTACTCCAGAACAGTAATGCTTATACGGTCGCACTTCCAGTAATGCATCGTGGTCGTGTAGCCCCATGTGCTTGGGTGTGTGTGTGTACTGTATGTCTGTTAGAATGTGTCTGATAACCTGTGTTATTGTGGTGTCTGTAGTGCTGTACTGTACTGTATTTGTAATTCCGGTGAGGAATTGGAACGGAGGCGGCCGTTGTAGTAAGTAAGCAACCATCCCGACATTTGCCTGGAGTAGCGGTGGGAAATCACGGAAACACTTCTAGGATAGCTGAGATGGGTACCGAACCCACCTCTTCCCCGTTTTGCATCACGAGGCTGAGCGTAGCCCGTTCCAGCCCTCCAACCAGAATTAAATTGCTTATCAGAGCCGGGAATTGAACCCGGACCACCGCGGCGACAGCTACGAATGCTAGCCGCTACACGTGATTAAGAAACTCGACAGGCTACGAAGAAGAGTGGCTGTTTGTTGTTATTGCATTTCCAGGCTTAGACAGCGTGGTCATGTAGCCCCGTTTGCGTGCGTGTGTGTGTGTGTGTGTGTGTGTGTGTGTGTGTGTGTGTGTGTGTGTGTGTTTTGGGTTATTTCAGGCGAAGGAGCAATGTTACCAATGCTGGATTATTTGGGTTGGGATAGGTTAGACATTAGGAGACAAACAGCTCAACTTATTATGTGCGATGTTCAGAACTGATCGTGGTGAGATGGCAGCAACACTATTATTTATTTATTTATTTATTTATTTATTTATTTATTTATTTATTTATTTATTTATTTATTTATTTATTTATTTTACACGCATTAATCTCTGCGGAGCTCTAGCGCGACTGTAGTAGCGTGCATTCGGGAGAGCGCAAGTTCGAGTCCTGCCTCGCCCAACCTGAAAGCGATTTTCATGGTGTCCCATGTTAAACACCAGGCAAATGCCGGATAGGTACTTTTGGGATAGGCCACGGCCGACGTCCTTTCGAAATCCTTCACATTGCCATCCGTGGAGAAAAACGCTAAACTGAGCGCAACCTATTACACATTGATGTCAAAACAACAAAACAAAACAAAGCAGAAAAACTGTAATCTCCCTTCCCCATTGTGTGTTTCCAGTCATACAATAACGTTGAACACCAAGGGTATGTTAGGGTACATCACATTATGTTTACAGTACATGCCTGGTATCCGTTCTGTGGCTGAACTCATTCCCAGGAAACTGCTTGCGCGTCAATATGTCCTTGCCCGACTTCATGCCGTCCGATGCGGCATGCAAAATCGCGCATGCTGTTCTTATTTCTATCTCAAGAAGTAGTTGTCCGATTTTGAAAATACTTACATATTTGAACTTATACGAAGTTGAACTTTTAGGCCAGGTGTATGAATTTGTGCCATTCCATTAAAAAATATGGAGTTAGTATCAATATGTCGGGTATTAATCACCCCATGAGACTAAGTAGCACGTTAATTTACGAGATCCTGGATATCATTTACGAATATGAAAAAAGAATGCCGATATCTTTAATGGTTTAGAAGTTATTTCCGTGTAACATGTTAGGTGAATAACCCTGTATATCTTACTTACATATTGAAAATGAAAATCCACAGCCTGTTTCCAGTAATTCGACCGGGTCAGAAATGGAATAAATGAAGCCCCTATCTAGCGGCGAGGATATCTGTGTCGGCTGCCGAAGCCTGTCGCACTCCTCTGGGGCAATGATTAATGGATGACAGATGAAATGAAATGGTATTGGAGAGTGTTGCAGGAATGAAATATGACAGGGAAAACCGGAGTACCCGGAGAAAGTTCCTGTCCTACCTCCGCTTTGTCCTGCAGAAATCTCACATGGAGTGACCGGGATATGAACCACGGAACCCAGCGGTGAGAGGCCAGCGCACTGCCACTTGAGCCACGGGGGCTCTCTAACTTACACATTAAAGTATAAATCATTAAATATGCTTTTGTACCAAACGTTTTATATTAAAGTATTATTATTATTATTATTATTATTATTATTATTATTATTATTACGACCCGTTAAGGGAATCTAAAAACCACCACTGCGATTGTGGTGACTTACAATTACCAGGTTACTTTATAGTCTGCATCACCATGGAAAACATTAAACTCAAAAGATGATCTTAAGAGAAAGTCGTAACTTTTGTTCGCCGAGGAAATATTATTTGACCTGCGTACAGATATAATGTACGGATATTCAATGAATGATTCTTCTTCTACTTCTTCAATTCTTTCCTTCATGACAAGTCTGGAAATTTGGAAACAAAGGACTTGAAATGCATTAGTCCCCCTGTACTCAGGTGTCCATTTCCCTCCTAAGGCTGTACCGCTGTCATGAAAAATAAACACGAGGTTGAGAACAAATTGCATAGTTTAGTGGCTTTAAAGGTAGGGTTAAGTAAATATGCGTTTATATTATTACTATCCTTTCGCCGGATAGTAAAATTCTACATTAACACTGAATATTAGAGGTGACATTGTAAGGTTAAGTAAAGACGCTGATAAATAAACCTAGTCGGTGTACAAAATGCCTGTGCCTATAAAAAGACTAAGACTCAGTGTAGACATATAAACATGGCATCGTATTCTTACTGAGGGTAGAGCACTGCCTTAGAATATGACGTAAATAGCCATGGCGATAAAAATTATTCTCAATACACAATTTAAATGTTGGGTAATATTAAGGAATTAAAAAAAATCACGTCCACAAGTGAGTTGGGAGAATAATGATTCTGAAATGCAAAAAAGTGGATTCACATATACGAGGGTTCGTTATGAAATTCCCCTAATTATTTGTACAGTAATGGAATGCAAAAGATTGATCAGTATAAATAATACTGTGTTATTTCAGCTCCAGTCCTTTATTTTTCAGCCTAATTACCAAAGTTATTCAAGCATTTATCATAATGTACAATGAATTCTTCATTCCCTCAGGATAGGGAATGGGATCCTATTCATTGGACAATTTCACCAGTTAATTTTTTTTCTACATCGGCCCTGGTAAATCGTCTGACCCGCAGATATTCATCAGTGGCATTAAAGAATGCGTCTGAATTTTATAGATGGTCACTCCTCTCCTTACATTTCACAGCCGTTGATCCTCTGAAAATTCATAGCACCATTTTCCCACTTGTTGAACAGAATTCATTTTTGGATACTCGCACAAATTTCTTGCGAATGTTGACAGGTTCCATAGTTTTCTGTATACAGAATACGGATCTCTTACGTACACCTTCTCCCGCGACCATTCATTTTGCAACTGTCATCGCTCCAAAGTTCTTTTTTCAACGACTTATCCAGTTTTTGTTTTTACTTGACATTTCAATAGATGTTATCGAGTTTAAAGCAAGTAACAATTTAGTTTGTTTCCACGCAGTAACAAGAAACGGCAGCCACATTAGCTGAATGAATCACTCGCGGATGTAAATTTCACTTGGAAAGTGTAAGATCTCAAACAGATCACACGCCAGAATTATCCCGCACTTACAAAATTAACGTAAGAAAAGTAACAAGTATGTCAAAATAATATGCAAAATACTACAAATTACAATGAGTGTAATGAAACGACATTGTATCCCCGTGCCACTTGCAGAACCATCCGATGAGCTGCCACTCTCCACGGAGATAATGAACTTCTCCATTACGTAATCCAGAATTCCTTCCTTTTCCAAGGCTTCCTGAATAACTCTCTTCACGTGATTCACTGCACGTGCCCACCTCTCAGATGGCATACGTTAACTTACAGCTTGTCCTGGCCAGGGTGAAGGCGTAAACTTCAAGGTGGCTCGCCCCTCCCCTTCAGGGAGGTGAATCAAAAAAGATAGTTTTTAAAAATATTTACTTATGGCTTGCTACGTTAAATTTTCTTCCTCCCTTAAACTATAAGTTTTATTGTTACGGGCAACGAAACCTTTGACCTAATTCAGAGTGAGCTCAATAGCATTGAAGTGGAAGTGGTAGGCCTATGGTGGCAATCATAAAACACTGTGCCCATGCTTTTACGCCATCTTATCAATAGCATATCTTAGAAACTAAGGCTTGACTTGCTTCACAACTTCCAGGAGCTTAGCCTTCTTCAAGTGCACTCCTATTTCAATACCTTTCCTACTAAGCTACTCGCTGACCTCAGGTTTAGGGCTAGCTTGTGTAGGAGCCTTATAGAGTATTACCAAGTGATAGGGGGCGTGATCCATTATAATGACGGACTTATGGGGAATGTTGAGAATTAGGCATTGCTCTAACCATTCAATATATTTAGTGCTGTTTATTTCCTTATGGTCATTCGCGGGTTTCTCGGATCTGAACAAAAGCGTACAGTTTGGAACAAATCCTTCAGAGGTACCTGGATGTTAAAGAATGAGTCTCCTACCCATTTCCTGAAGCTACTGGCATCGTACCTTAAGTGGTGTGATCATCCAAACTATCGTAGGACCATGGGCTGAATTAACTCAATTTTCATCGATCCACACTAACTTACCAAATTCTTTGCCTTTAAGGAACTTGCATAAAAAAGTTTGCGCCCATTTATTTAATGGGAACCAATACTCTTCAAAAATACCCATAGGGATGAATGACTGAAACGAGTGTATGATGCGCATCGCACACATGAACACAGACAGATAAATAGACAGACATCATGGATTGAAAGAAAATGGCTTCCTATTCCACGGACTTACAATGGCATCCTGACTGATATATGTATTATTCCTTGTTTATTATTATCGTCTATATTGTGTCATGCTGTTAACTTGACACTTCTTCCCTGGCGTTTCAAGTGGAGTTTCAAGTGCAAACTGTTCCTCTTGAACATATTTCTCTTTGCAAATATTTATAACAGTAGTCTTACTGACAGCGGCACATGTTCGTTATAACAGTTTGTCAACTGGCAAAAGTGGCCCAGCATTAGCTGTTTTACTCTCAAAGTACTCACGCACAGTAATAATAAATTCTCGTGTCTGGCCATGAAGAGATACCTCTATTCCCTTCTTCATTCACAGCAGGAGCATTAGCAACAGACGGAGTTCAAGGCCTATCGTCGGACATAGTTAAAATTCACTTTTCATGCTCGCGCGAAAAGTACGCCTCAAACACGCAAGCTAGTCCCTTAACTCAAACTACCGTAAATACAAAAACGACGAATCTAATTTATACAAAACGAATCGATAATGAAGATATACAAACAATCAATAAAATATATAACTATAGTCTAATAGATAATTCAAGAACAAAACCTTACTACAGTTAACTAACTTGAAATGTTTCAATAACTTCACTAAAATTCTTATGAAACATATAACGGGCAACGTAACAAGACACTAACCACGTATAATGAAGAAATTTAAATAAATTGTAAACCAATTAGTAACGAAATACTTGAAAGGAAAACTCACATCGAGGCGTAAACCAAATTTTATGAAGTTTCATCTAGTTCTTTTCCGGTAATGCTGTAACAGGCAAACATATACAAATTAAACCAAATCTGAGCTTGTCCATTACTTGCCCTGCCATATTTAAAAACTATAATTCAGTTTAATATTAAAAAGTATGGACAAAAGGACAATTATATATGTAAACTAGCTGATGTACCCGTGCTTCGCTACGGGATTCTAAGAAAGACTGTCTTTGTGGTTTTCCTAACTATAGTTACTTAACTTAGGCCATTACAAAAACGTCAGTAGGAATGTAGGGATTAAAAGCAATGTTATCATATAAAATACTCGCTAAAATGGAAAACCGCACATTTTTTCACTTTCAACGAACGGTACTACGATGCCGATCTAACAGTCCAAAGTTGTAGTGGTGGTATGACCAGGCCGAAGACAGCCGCGAACACTCCTCTGCCACTGTCCCGGTAGGGAATGAATAGCTCGAATGCTATGATGAACCACTTTGTTACGTACCAGTAGTGTCAAAAAATGTATGAACCAGAGGAATGGCATGCTTAAGAAGAAAGTTAGCTAACTCCCCAGCTACTTCCCGCCAATATTCAGGCAGGCTGTTATACTCGGTTCGACCGGGCGAGTTAGCTGTGCGGTTAGGGGCGCGCAGCTGTGAGTTTGCATTCGGGAGATAGTGGGTTCGAAAACCATTGTCGACAGCCCTGAAGATGGTTTCCCATGGCCTCCCATTTTCACTCCACGCAAATGCTGGGGATGTACCGTAATTAACGCCAGGGCCGCTTCCTTTCCACTCCCAGCCCTTTCCTATCCCATTGTCGCCATAATACCTATCTGTGTCGGTGTGACGTAAATTAAATTTTATAAAATACTCGATATACAGCAATAATCCCATCTATCGGGCATGACTGGCAACAGCAGACACAAAGCCCATCACAACAAACAATGGTCAATGTTGTATTGTTGTTTTAGACCTTCACATTTAGTTTTCTTTCGACTGTGATATTAGGGCGTCTTACGCAATTATTTGTAGCGTAGACTGTAGTTCCTTATTCCGTGACTTTACATAACGATTTTAATTAAATTCTGTCTACCCATTTTCTCGTGACTTAAGCTGATATGGACTTTGCAAAAAAAAAAAAAATCCAAATTCATGAATATCTCTGTTATCATAGCCGGTACGGTAAAAGTGGTTAAGACATAAATGATCCGAAATTTAATACTATATAACTTAAGTAATGTAGTATTTGTCGATAGGACCACTAGTAACACAAATATTTGGGAATTAAATTTTAGGCCTTACCCTAAACTACCATTCCACTCAGCGTGAATAAAATTATTCATAGCCTAGATTGTAGCGACTTATTTCCCTACTTTGCATACGGATTTTCATTAAGATAGGGCCACTAATAACATAAACATTTGAGAATTTAAGTTCAGGTCTTCCCCTAAACTACAATTTCTTTCAGTGCGAATAAGATTATTTATAGCCTAGATTGTAGCGACTTATTTTCCGACTTTGAATACCGATTTTCATTAAGACAGGACCACTAATAATAACATAAATATTTGAGAATTAAATTTTAGGCCTTCCCCTAAACTACCATTTCTCTCAGCGTGATTAAAATTATTTATGGCCTAGATTGTAGCGACTTATTTTCCGAGTTTACATACCGATTTTTTAAAAATTGTCTTCAGCCGTTTTCTCGTGATGCGTGTACATACATACATACATACATACATACAGACAGACAGACAGACAGACAGACAGACAGACAGAAATTACGGAAAATTAAAAAAGTGTATTTCCTTGTTACTATGGACACGATCGATACAGAAATACCATCCTTTTTGAATTGTGAGCAATGTACAGACAAAACTCTCATTTTATATATATAGATAGTTTTCTTCAACACGCAGGACTATGTTCAATATTATTCATTAATTTCATCAGTTAAATTAGAACACACAGTGTTCTCTTTAATTTAGTTCTCACCATGTGATTTCCGAAACATTTTATAACGTCCAGTACGAACGTTACCCACATGTCCGGAGATGAACATTCACCCTCTAATGCACAAACTACACTCGCACTCACGTGTTACCTTGTTGATACATATGAGGATTTAGTCAATGCATACTTGATCCACCGCAGTGTTTTCATTTTGTATTTACTCAGTAGTATTTAAATTGACTCAAAGGCCATTTAAATTGAAGCGTAGGTAAACGCACGTGACAGAGATGGGAATGTAATCGCTATATAACAGATCATTAACGTGTGCCCCGGCAGAGTGTGTTATCTTTATCGTTGTTGAACACAGTTTGTTGAATTAGAACGAACTGTGTGTTTTTCATCTGCGTCAGTTGCCAACTATACATAGGTAGAATGTTTCCCAGAGGAGCTCTGAAATCTGCTCGTTCACATACGATACGATTATTGAATACTAGCATGTGCCCGCGGCTTTGCCCGCGTTTATTAACTGAACTGTTAAATGTTTCTAAACTATTTATTTGAAAGCAAATTAAAACATTATATTTATTAACTCACATAGTTTTGACGTAAATTGCATGAAATACATTATTTTATTTTTATTATATTGTTACTTTCAATGCTTAAGATACCGGGTTGATGGATGGTACAAATAATATTAACACCATGTAAAAGACCATGTTATATAATACAAAATATATTGTTTCCTTATAGAGCTTCGGAGGTAAGATGTATACTGTATTGTGTTTGCCTTTCGTACTCTTGAACAGTCCACGAACAGTTGACAATGGCAAAAGCACCGTTTTCGAAGATGGAGTCCTACAACTTTAAGCGATTATCCCATGTCAAAATTTCAGATCTCTGTGTGCCGTAGATTTGACTGGGCTTCGCACACATGTACCCAAACACTTCCGAATATTACGGGCTGAGGGCTCCTCGTGTCGCGGACCGAAAATGGCTTCCTACTCAATGGACTTACAGTCCGAGGAATACTACTTCGTCCGCAGCATGCTCAGTAATGATGGTGGCTTCAATAATATTCGTCATCAGGTTCAGAGCCGTGTTCATCGCAGAGCATCAACAGCGTCATATGCCCTCACACCATATAAGACCAAAAACGGTTTCCTACGCCCTGGACGTAAAATGGCTCCTTGAATACTGTATTCTGTACCTATCTTACGTACGTTGCCTAGCGACAGCGTCTCGATGCATTTAATCTTGGTGACAGCACCTTGGATTGTCATATCCCAACGCACGTTTTCCGATGGTTTTTCGTTCATAACTCACCAACGAAAGCGAAAATGAAAATTCCGGCTTCGAGGTGCATTCGGACCCCTTTTCATCGACCTATGTTCAAAATTTCAGATATCTCAGTGCTGTAGATTTTGCTGGACATCGCGCACAGACAGACAGACAGACAGACAGACAGACAGACAGACAGACAGACAGACAGACAGACAGACAGACAGACAGACAGACACTTCCTTTTATAATTACAGATTACTTTTACATGAATATGTCTTATTGCTGAGGATTATCCGAATATTTGCGTGATGTGACATAAAGTGACGTCACTGAATGTTTTACCAAGCAACAGTGACCTTCAGATGTGCACGGGCTGTAGATTTCTATAAATGGACTGTGTTGAAAAATAACCTCTATACACATCTCTGTGAAATGATGGAAATAAATCGTTCGTTATCAATATTTGAGTGTTTGCATTTAAAGATTCATGATCATTAGCTATTGCAAAAGGGAAAGTTTACATTTTGACAAAAGTATGTCTTATTGGCTGGGTGCCAACTGAAAATTTGTGTAACTTGACGCGACAAAATGTGCGACAGATGTGTAACCTGTTACCTAGCAACTTTGCTGGTGGCCATCTGAAATTAGCAGCCGTTGATGGATGGCCATGAACGAGAGACATATTTATGATTATTTGATTTTCGCAAACGGAAAACTTGTTTCTTTTTTCTTCCTTTCTTTCTCTGTTTTACTTAACATCGACTTATAGAGAGCTGCATCGGTTAATCAGTGACTGCATCCGAAGCGGCTCCCAGGATAAAATATTGCGTTCGCTCTTGTTCCGAAGCTCTGCATCGATCCCCGGTTCTTGTATATTTTGCTTCCCAGATCAACGGAGGATGTTGGTAATTTTTGACACTAGCAGAAATGTTCGTACTATTTTGACTTCAGACAAGTAATTAATTCATTCATCGGACTTTTTCATATATCAATAATACTTCAATTTCGCATTTCTGGTGACATTATTTAACATTGTGAACAGAGGGCATTCTGTGTTCCTTTAACGTTATCTGCAGTTTGTTGATAGTTGGTTACTTTTCCATTCTGATGACACTATCGGAGTATTTTGTCCGTGGTGGCTCGTGGGCTGAATTGAGCTGCCTTTTCTCTTTCCACCAATGTCCTCTTTATCAAACTCTTATAAACTCTTCCCTAGTTTCTTACTTTAAAAGAACTATTGACCCATAGGTTCAGATTCTCTCTTACTTTGGGGAACGAACCGGGTGCTCTCTTCAATGAAATACCGTATTTCGTGTTCTTAGGAGAAGCAATAATCCAATGATCACTTAATGTAATATTGGAGAACTACACTACTAGTACATATCAAATAACACATTAAGATTGTACTCTCACAGTAATCGACCGGTTGGTATTTCTTAGTAGATGCTGTATTTTTGTGTCTGTTCTCTTCGTATAGGACCGAGCTCGATAGCTGCAGTCGCTTAAGTGCGGGCAGTGTCCAGTGTTCGGGAGATAGTGGGTTCTAACCCCACTGTCGGCAGCCCTGAAGATGCTTTTCCGTGGTTTCCCATTTTCACACAGGAAAATGCTGGGACTGTACCTTAATTAAGGCCACGGCCACTCTCTTCCCACTCCAAGCTCCTTCCTGTCCCATCGTCGCCATAAGACCTAACTGTGTCGGTGCGACGTAAAGCCACTAGCAAAAAAAAAAATCTCGGTATAGGGCAGAACAAAATACAGCTTCCACTTAAGTCTTGGCCTTATTCGTGGCTGTGGCGATATGGGAGTTGTGTTCAATAAAAACATCTCGATGTTATGAAAGATTCTACCTTATAGGGTTGGTCGTGTTACAATAGCACTTTTGGCCCCGTAAGGAAAGCAGTGGAAATCTACTACTCACCTCATATTTCGTAGTACACATCTTTATAGCAATGCCAACACGTTTAGTGGTATTCCTATAACTGCATGAACATATTTTTTTTTTTTCGCTATTTGTTGTACGTTGCATCGACACAGGCAGGTCATAGGACAGGGCTGGCGCTGGAAAGGAAGCGATCGAGACCTTAATTAAGGTACAGTTCCAAAATTTGCCTGGTGTGAAAATGGGAAATTACGGAAGGCCACCTTCAGGTCTGCCGACAGTGGGATTTGAACCCACCATTTCCCGAATGAAAACTCACAGATACATGACTCAAATCACGCGGCCAACTCACTCAGTCAAAGCTAAAGCAGACCAGCGAGCACAGAATAGTATAGCATCGCTAATGTACTACCTAAATTGAAGCCAGTGGACACGCGCGGCCGCCACGTTGGTTGTACTAAAATATTACAGTAAACAAACACAATATCTATATTGTATTTATTGTAAATCTGCCGTGCGGCGTGGGGCTGAGGGTATGACCTGTGCCATCTATCTTTACTGCTTTCTCCAAGTCTTTATAAGCAAATTCGAATGTTAATTTCTTTTCATTTTAGCAATTTGAAGGGGGAAATACACCAGAAATCAATGCCAAGCCGTCTCATCCTAACAAAATTATAATTAAATTTGGTCTAATAATCAAAAACATTATGGAAAACAAATATTTAAACGAAAATAAAAAACCGGTTAGAGAGTACCTACTACTTTTTTTTTAACAGGAAAGAAGGATCCTTAAAATTACACCAAAATCTGTTGAAGTTGGTTCATAAAACTACTATATGGCAATCTAGGAAATACTTGATGTCAAACGTTCTCTCTTCAATAAAAGTGTATAAATTTGTATTAACATTCAAATAGACCATTTAAAGACTAAGGGAATTGATAACAATAAATAACATAAAATTTAACAGAAAGAGAGGTGAATGAAGAATACAGGGTCTAAACTAAGCACTATTACAAATAGTCTTAAGGCTCTGGTAAATAATAAGTACTGTACTAGTAGGCCTACATCATTGTTTCTGCATAAATATCAGTAAGATAAACTGCGAAAACTGCACGACAAGTTAAAATCATTTGCTTTTATCCTTCATTTTTCTTATCCAAAAATACCAGTATTCATTTGTGAGGAACACTTTCGACAATTTAACTTCATTGCATTACAAATTAATCCATAATATCAATTCATTTAATTAATGGAAGTAAAAGCTGAATGGCATTTGGCCTCCAAAGAGGCCTGGTGCAGGTCTTTCGAGTTGACGCCCTACAGGTGACCTACGCGTCTATGAGGAGGGAGCCCTGCCTATGATGAATTCTAATGATGAAGGCAGCACACACACCCAGCCCCTAAGCCATCGAAATTAACCAATGAAGGTTACAATCCACGACCTAGCCGGAAATCGAATCCGGGACCCTTGGACCAAAGGCCAGTACGCTAGCCATTTAGCTGTGGAGGCGGACAATTAATTTAATAGTAACTTCATGTTGCTAGCCTAGCCTGCTTCTGCCGTGTATAGGAAACTGCGTGTTATTATGACGGAGTAAGTGCTGTGTGTGGTATATGAGTTTCAGGAATGTTGGGTAGAGCACATAAACGCTCTGTCCCTGAACCAAGGAAATTAATCTTTTACGATTTATACCTCTCAACCCGGCCGGGAATCGAACCTGAGGGCCTCAAGGACCGAAGGCCATGAC
This sequence comes from Anabrus simplex, assembly GCF_040414725.1. Classification (NCBI taxonomy): domain Eukaryota; kingdom Metazoa; phylum Arthropoda; class Insecta; order Orthoptera; family Tettigoniidae; genus Anabrus; species Anabrus simplex. Next base: position 65,711,650 of record NC_090269.1, read on the forward strand.
GTTGACCATTCAGCCATGGACTCAGACAGTTTTTAATTGTACTGATGTCTAAATATCTCTTCCCTCATAGTGTAACAGTCTACCCCATATTTACCGTTTCTTTAGGACATTTCAATTATAAGCTTTACAATTTCCTTTATACATACTGTATTTGTGTATGTGCATTTATAGATATTGAGCGTATTTTTGTTGCGTGTGATATTATATGCATGTACTATTTATATAAATACTCGCGAACCGTTTACACTGTTATTCTGTTATCTAACATGCTGTATGTCTTTGTGAAAATGCTCCATTACTTTCAGCTATACCTTACAACTATGTAGTACTTTTGTGATAAATACAATTTGATATAATAGGACGTAATTTGATATAACAGGACGTAATTTGACTGCATAATTCCGAATCTTTAAGCTATTGAGATTTTTAAAAGTATCCTAGACTCTCGAGTACGTCTCGTTCCTCTAACATGATTTTCTACAGCGTCAGATTGGTAAAAATACGAAATAATAACACTAAAATACCTTTGAAATGACTGATTCTCACAGGAATTAATTAGTACCTGTGATCTCGTCAATACGGCGACGCAGTGATTATATTACATAACACGCCATTGTGTCTACTGGCATTTATAATTGTGTGCCTTAACGAATACTTAAAAGTACGGTAAGAGTACAACAGTTTAGACTAAAAGAATTGACATATAATTTAGATGTTATATTTTGTGACAATTCTAAGTTAAAAATAATGCTTAGAAACATAGAATGAGAACATATAAATTAAAACTTTATTTCTAAAACTTACATACAACAAAATACATTATAATTTCAATTCAGTTGCGTAATACTATTCTATAATACAATGAGTCACATGAACATGACTGGATTTGTGATTTTGGGAAATCGTAGTTAACAGGATTTTGAAAGTAGAATAGTTAGGCGTGAAATTTTAACCAGTTAAATAACGTTCACCAATTTTCAGTCTTATAAGAAATGTTAAAGGAACGTCAGTTTCATGATTGTCATTAAACTCTATTTGGACAAACACATAATTCTACATTTTTTACAAGACTACAATTGTTATTTCTCAGTTATTATCAAACTGCAATAGCGATTGTGAAGGGAAAATTTACGCCCCTATGGTTGAACCACTGTTCGCCGATTATTCTTCATCTGGTAAGGATGATGACAACGAATGATGAGGATGATAAAGATGATTCTAATAAGTTAAATAAAGCCTGGATGATGAGAGATGATTCTGCTGATGTGGATATGTTTATACACCTGAAAATAGAAATAGATGTACAATGCATTAAGATTATAGGGCACGAATTTGAAGACAGTAAATTTCATTTGCATGCAATCCATGCGTCACCTGTTAATAAATGATTAATCTTGATTAACTGCCGTGGTGGTTAATATGTGAATCACTTCGACATAAAATTAAGCCATGCACAGAGGTTATTTACATAATTTTTATTATATGCACTTTTGTGTGATGCGTGGTTTTTCATTTTTAAGCGTTATGATGTTTTGAACCACATTTTTTTAAAGAAGACATGCACAATAATCTAAGTTGATTTTATCAGCGTGCATCCTACGTTCACTTTAAGCATGTGTACGACCAATTATGCTGTCATTAGGTAGATAATTGTGTTAATTGTAATACCATATTATGTTAAACGTATTGACCATATGCAAATATTCGCGTCTGGGATACTACGTTAGTACCGATAGAATCGTTTACATTAGAGAATCGGTAAGGCAATGGAAACCCTACAAAGTTTGCCTGGACGCCATATACTACACTGTTACCTATCTGGAGCTAAAATAACAACCTGGGTTGTTACATTATGCTACCCTCACATGCGAGACACGAAGAAGACCTTCGACAAGCATTGCTGAGGCGAGTATGTTACCGTCCGCATTGTTGCCAACAAGCGTTAGACACTCAGTCATTGTTGCGACATGTGACACATGGATGTCGAGATTACCACGACATAATCTCTGTGTACCACAATTATCTGGTAACACATCACACCAAAAATTAGTAATCCTTGCGGGTAAGTAGAAGATGATGAGCTGATTTTTTTTTTCTTTCTGATTTTCTTCATCTTTAAAACTTATTGTGATCACACATCTATAATTTTCTTTCGTAATATCCTGAGAGAAAAACAATGTGAATCAAAGGTTGAATGATGTGAACAAATGCATAATTTACTTCCTTTTTGACTTTAGACTTTTGTGTTTTGGATCTTATACTGTATATTATTATAATAGGTTCTGTTCTCTTCAAGAGCAATGCTCAACTGGGAGATACGTGTGATCATTTGCAGACTAGTGGTGGAGGAATTAACTAACATCGATGTGATAGTGGTGTACATTCAACACGAAAGGCCACTCTGCCTGGGTCTTTCTGAGTAGTTGATGGACTGAGCTTGAATTTTGTTCTACCTCTGATTCTGAGTCGCTTATCTGATAACGTTTGTTACCCATGGGTGCTTTTCAAATGTCCGAGATTTTCGAAATTAAGAGCATTTCCGCGTATTCTCTCTAACTTTCCATATGATAAAAATTTTCTTCTGCCGATATGAGTAGCTCGGAAGGCAGAACGCTGGTCTTCTGAGCTCAAGTTGGTTCGATGTCGACTGAGTTCGGTGGTATTTAAATAAATCCTGCGGGACAAAATTCAGGTAAATCGGCGTCTCCGAAAACCGTAAAAGTAGTTACTGGGACTTAAAACCAATAACATTATTAGTGTAAATAGCTCGAGCTCAGATGTACCGAGACACCATCTCGTCTTAAGATTTCATCGAACGGAGCCGGCAGCCTTTCCATCCGTAGTCACTTCTCTACTTCCTAGACCAGGTATCGTCAATCGAGAGCGAAATGCCTTCGGAGCCAGTTTGCTCCCCGCTCTCGAGGAACGAGAGCAGCTTAGAGAGCAAGTAGGGGAAGAAGTAGGGGAAGTGCATGACGTAGTATGTACTGAAGGCCAGTGGCGCAAGTACAGTACGACCACGGTATGCAACCCGCCTGACTGCTGCTCTCTTGTCACGTGACAAACACCCATCCCGAGCGGAGCAAGTAACACCGGCTCCCTAGAGCAAATACGTGATGACGCTTGTCCTAGACAACCTTAGAGTTCATGTCCGATGGTGTTTGTATGGTATGGAAGAAAATCACCACGGGGGAGAAGTGATTCCTTATTTACATTACTAGTCGATCGTAAGGGATTTAATGTTATAGGACCGAGCGAGTCGGCCGCGCGGTTAGGGACGCGCAGCTGTGAGCTTGCATTCGGGAGATAGTGGGTTCGAACCCCACTGTCGACAGCCCTGAAGATGGTTTTCCGTTGATTTCCATTTTTACACCAGGCAAATTGTGGCACTGTGCCTTAATTAAGGTCACGGCCGCTTCCTTCCCGCTCCTAGCCCTTTCCTATCCCATCATCGCCATAAGACCTATCTGTGTCGGTGCGACGTAAAGCAGATTGTAATGTTATTGAGAAATTCTTTCTGTAAGATGATTTATTGTGTCCATAAGAAAGCATAGACACGGGTCTCTCTACTTAAAGAATTCTTAAGTATCAACTGCCTGTGCAGAGATATTTTTATCTCTAATATTGAATAAAGGAAGCCAGTACATTACCATTTGGATGTGGCAGTGCTAGAAGCCTTCATCTCATAATTTTGAGAGTACTATAGTGGAAGTAAAAGTAACCGGAGGTCAATTAAAAAAAAAAAAGGGAAATCAACTGACTGAAAATCCACAGCCTGTTTCTAGTCATTCGACCGTTCGACCGGGTCAAGGTCACGTAAGGGTGTATTCTGCAGGTCCGAACCTCCGCGGAGGTGTGCCTGAGCCGGAGTTTCGTGCGGTAGAGTGGCCAGTTCCTTTTGCGCTCCTCTAATCCCTTACCCCCCACCAACAGCGCGTGACAACCCATCCAAATCTTGACCACGCCCAATGTTGCTTAACTTAGGAGATCTCACGGGATCCGGTGTTTCAACACGGCTAAGGCCGTTGGCCGACCGGGTCAAGAATGGAATGAATGAAGGCCCAATCTAGCGGCGAGGATAGGAAATGTTCCGGCTGCCGAAACCTGTCGCACTCCTCTGGGGCAATGATTGACTGACAGATGAAATGTTAATAGAAAGTGTTCCTTGAATGAAAGACGACAGGAAAAACCGGAGTACCTGGAGAAAAACCTGTCCTGCCTCCGCTTTGTCCAGCACAAATCTCACATCGAGTGACCGGGATTTAAATCACGGTATCCAGCGGTGAGAGGCCGGCGTGCTGTCACCTGAGCCACGGAGGCTTGAAATCAACTGATTCTGTTATGTTCATATCAGGTGTTAGGTGAACTCAAGAATTTTCCCTCTGAGTTTGCGACACACTGTTTGGTAGACCTAACATCTTCTTGCCATGTTACCTTATATAATATAATCATTCGTATAAATATAGTTCCACTCAATGCAGATAACTGTGTATGAATTTTCCCGCTCCATTGAACAAAATCGATATATTTGAATATAATCGAAGTGTACATGTGATATTATTTTAAAGATGATTGTTAAATTGCTGCATGATTCACTTCCAATTACACTGTACAGGCGATGAGGAGACAGCAATGTATCACGTAGTAAAAAGTTGATATTATTTTAATTTACAATGGTGTCAAATTTCCCTGTGGTAGAATCAAATGATCAAAAACATGTCTCTCAATAAATGAAACTTAACTTTATAATGATTAACTATCTGCAAATAACGAATCGTTTGTCAGAGACATCTGTGTGTAATTTGTAGTTGACAAGTGTATGATTCAGTTGAGGGCTTAGGAAACAACCACTCATGAGATGATAGAATGATGAGATGAAGCCTCTTTGATAAAAAGCCTTTATATGTTTCTCAGTCATGGTTATCCATCAATACTTCACATCACAGGCTGCAATATCACGTCGAAGGTCTGTACTCTAACACCCCTCTTTGAAAATACGTCTCTCACTCATGGTCATCCACCAGTATTTCACATCGCAGCCGGCACAGTTACTAGGTAAGATCACATCACACATTTTGTATCGCTAATTTCTGGGCTCAAATTTCCGAATGACCCCCAGCCATGAAACATATGCATGTAAAAATCGAAGGTTTACACCTTTTTAATTACGGTGTTTAGTTTCGTATAAACTTCATCCCAGTGCCAAGTAGCCGATTGCTTGCGACAATTACGTAAGCAGTACTTGATATAAACGCAATACCGTACAATATCATTGGACATTCGAAGGGTACTGGTAGGAAAATTCTGATAGATTTCTGTGACCAACAAACAATACAGGAAGAAAAGGAAATTTAAGATATTTACGCTACGATAGGCATTATCTCAGTTTCTGTGGTTTAGCACACTGAAATGTTGGAGAGTACTGCAGCGTATTTGTCTCGAAGAAGTTAGAGGTTTGCTTACAGTAAGAATTTCTGCGGCGATTCTTAGCTATATTCTAGAAGAAAGTACGAAATAGTTTCTAAGTTGTGTATATGCCTACGTGAACAATGTTGAGACAGTTATATTAACATATGAAGTAACAATTTGGCAGCAATAATAAAGACTGAAACACGACCGATATTTTACCCATGTAATAATAATAATAATAATAATAATAATAATAATAATAATAATAATAATAATAATAATAATAATAATAATAATAATACAGTGCTTTATCAGGTAGTACTGTATAATAATAACATTAATAAAAATGTTATAAGTAGAACTATAATATTTAGAGCCTGGATTTTAGAGCAGTTAATATTTTTTTTTTTTTTTTGTTATTTGCTTTACGTCGCACCGACACAGATAGGTCTTATGGCGACGATGGGACAGGGAAGGGCTAGGAGTGGGAAGGAAGCGGCCGTGGCCTTAATTAAGGTACAGCCCCAGCATTTGCCTGGTGTGAAAATGGGAAACCACGGAAAACCATCTTCAGGGCTGCCGACAGTGGGGTTCGAACCCACGATCTCCCGAATACTGGATACTGGCCGCAATTAAGCGACTGCAGCTATCGAGCTCGGTAATATATATATATATATATATATTTTTTTTTTTTTGAAATGCTATTTGTTCGGGGTGTCGACCTATAGAGATCTCTTGCCCCTACTTGCACCACATGATAGGAACCTGAGTGTAATTGGAATTGCGGAAGTGTAGAGTGTTAGGAAAGGAACGTTAAGGACGATACAAGCACCCAGTCCCCAGACCAAACCCGGGATCTAATAATAATAATAATAATAATAATAATAATAATAATAATAATAATAATAATAATAATAATAATAATAATCATCATCATCATCATCAAAAATATGTTCAAATCTTCGAGGTTTTCTTTCTATCCTAGCTGAACAGGGGCACAAAATTAGTTGTACATCGCAAGTGGTGGGAGTGATATAACCTCCAGTGACTGAGATTTCTTACAGCGGGTGACTAAAGACTAAAATACTAGCCATGCAGTCCTTCCTGTACTATATTTGACCTCAACGCTGATGATGACCTTTGATGGCGTATTTGCGGATTGTTAATTTTATGTTCATACGCTACCGAACATGCAGAAGCTATGATATGATTTGGAACATGCTATTCAGGTTTGTGTTAGTCTTAGTATAGGACGGAAATGTACTGCTCCCTTACCTTCACACGCATTGAGACACTCTTGTTCGGAAATGAAGTTGTTTCCATTGCCGTCACAGCCGCCAAATTTGAACTCCGTACAGGTTTTGGTCTCGACATCATATCGCCACCTGGGAAGGAGAGCCCTGCAGTGTCCTCGAACCGGCGGCTGACTGCACATAGCCTGGCGAACTTCTACAAACAAACAAAAAAACAACAACAAATTAATGGTTGAGAATATCATTTCCCAAATTTTGGCAACATAATATATATCTTTCCCTAATTCAATTTTAAGTGCTGTTTATGAGGTTTTTATTGTATTAGGCAATTAATTAACCAGTGTTGGAGAAAGACATGACACTAAGGTTTGAACATTGAGACCAGAAAAGTAAACTCTTTCAAGAAACAAACCCAAAAAATACAATGTATGTTTTGCATAATTTTGGCATAATTTTGCGATTTAAACTGGAGGATTGTAGACGAGTGGGGGAAAACATTGAAAGTCGGTACATATTATTTTGCAAAAAGAAGTTATCCCATTAAGGACTCTTTGTTATTTGCGCAGTCAGTATGCTTGACAAAACTTGACAAAATGTTGTGTGTGAAAAGATTTAGATGGGGAGGAAGCTGACAGCAACAAAAGTCTGAAAGCTGATGTAAAATGGGTGTCGGTTATTTTTCCATCGTGGAAATCTCCCGACCAATTTTCAGAACAACTGATTTAAGCTGAATTTTACATATACTATTTCTGCATTAATAGATTTTTTTTGGTACAATTTCCTTTATGTCACACCAACACAGAACGTCTTATGGTGATGATAGGATACGAAAGGGCTAGGACTGGGAATGAAGCGACCGCAGACTTAATTAATGTAAAGCTTTAGCATTTGCCTGGTATGAAAATAGGAAACAACGGAAAAATATTCAGGGCTGCCGACAGCGGGGTTCGAACCCATTATCTCCCGAACCGCACAACCACTTGTTCGGTTACTCATAGACATAGGGGCATATTGCTAATGTGCATAGGGTATATTCTCCGGCCCCGTGGTGTAGGGGTAGCGTGCCTGTCTCTCACCCGGAGGTCCCGGGTTCGATTCCCGGCCAGGTCAGGGACTTTTCTCTCGAGGTCCACTCAGCCTACGTGATTAGAATTTAGGAGCTATCTGACGGTGAGATGGCGGCCACGGTCTCGAAAGCCCAGAATAACGGCCGAGAGGATGCGTCGTGCTGACCACACGGCCCCTCGTAATCTGCAGACCTTCGGGCTAAGCAGCGGTCGCTGGGAAGGCCACAGCCCTTTCAAGGGCGTTAAGTGCCGTGGGGTTTATTTTTATAGGGTATATTCCCTCGAGAACAGTTAGTGGTATGATAAACGTAATAAAGAGAAGGTGTTATCGATTAAAGAAATTTTGTTCTTGCTGCATAACATTAAAACAGCTGTATTGAATTATATGACTTTATTTAGGAAAATAATAACCCTCTGCCTGGGCAGCGTAGCTCAGGCGGTAGAGCGTCGGCCTTCTGAGCTCAAGTTGCCGGGTTCGATCCCGACTCCGTACGGTGGTATTTGAAGGCGCTCAAATACGTCAGCCTCGTGTGGGTAGATTTATCGGCACGTTAAAGAACTCCTTTTTGGACAAAATAATGGCACCTCTTCGTCCCCAAAAACCATAAAAAGTACTCTATGAGTGGGACGTTAAACCATTATTATTATTATTATTATTATTATTATTATTATTATTATTATTATTATTATTATTATTATTATTATTATTATTATTAACCTCCTGAAATATGTAACAAAGTCAGTTAAATAAGGCTGAATTGCTGAATTATGTAAAAAAAACGAAATCATTGCGGTATGTTTGTACGTAGTTGTTTGAACTGTAGGCCTATATAACAGCAGTCCAGAAAAATGTCTTATCTTTGGCTTCTTTATCACTAGATCAGTGTTGTTCTGAGCTTGTGTGAGGGTGTGTGTAAAATATGATATAACGTATCTTATAACATATGATATAACATATCATTTGTCTCTGTGATTGTGTGTGTTGTAATTTAATTGTTACAGTGTCGTGGCTGAGTGCAGGTGATTGTGTTTTTATGTGAGAAGAATCAGTAGGATTATCGGTCTCTTTTGATACTGATTGAAGGATAAAAGACTTAAGAAATTAAACAGACTGTAATAAATACTTCCCGTTTTTCGAAAAAGTATGCTATTAGATTTTCACGATAAGGAATTACAAAGTTCAGCTAAGAGCAACCCCCATTGTCAAAAACATTTACCCTTATGTTTTAACTGAAGGTGGTTGCCTCACCGAGGCAATAAAGATCTACTCTCTTCGCCCGGAAGGGCATGGGCTAGATTCCGCAACATGAAGTCAGCACGTTTTAGAAATTAGTGTGTTTGCTTGTGGAGAGGTTCTTGGTCCTAGAGATGACTGAGAGTGCACTAGAAATGTCAGGTTAATTCCCGGGGTCAAAGGCGATTGGGCATGGAAATAACAACACTATCCCAACTGGTTCCAAGGTTACGTACAGCAAAAGGATGTACCTTCTACTCCTCCAGGGACCTTTACAGTGTGTACACAGATGGTTTTACTTTTTTATTTCCTAAGGGAAGGTTGTAACCTTCACCATAGTTCGGTATCAGAAACGTGTCAGTTAAAACTTAGGCTATAAATCAGGCGTTATCAGTCCCATGTAAGTGTGCATTATATAATAATTCAATATATGCGGGTGGAGTGTTACAAAGCTAGATTATAATATGCGGGAGCCAGATATTTGTAAACGGAATGTTAATTATTCGGTGTCTAAAACACAAATGATTGAGCAAGAATGTCCTGTACCGGGCGAGTTGGCCGTGCGCGTAGAGGCGCGCGGCTGTGAGCTTGCATCCGGGAGATAGTAGGTTCGAATCCCACTATCGGCAGCCCTGAAGATGGTTTTCCGTGGTTTCCCATTTTCACCCCAGGCAAATGCTGGGGCTGTACCTTAATTAAGGCCACGGCCGCTTCCTTCCAACTCCTAGGCCTTTCCTATCCCATCGTCGCCATAAGGCCTATCTGTGTCGGTGCGACGTAAAGCCCCTAGCAAAAAAAAAAAAAAAAAGAATGTCCTGTATAAGCAGTCAATTAGTATCGTATGCAATTATCTTCATATTCTTCATCATCATTTCATCCTCATCACGACGCGCAGGTCGCCTACGGGAGTCAAATAGAAAGACCTGCACCTGGCGAGTCGAACCCGTCCTGGGATATCCCGGCACTAAAAGCCATACGACATTTGATTTCATTTCATCTTCATATTGGTCTTTATTATTACAAATACAATAATAATTCACCTTCCTCACACACTCTCGTCAGTGGTCAGTGGATCTTTAGTCTGTGACGTTGTTACCGGAGATGCTATCTTCAACAACTCGTATTGGTATTGTTGGGAGATCAGAAGAATGCATATACCCGGTGAGGCACGGGGCGAAGGGTTTTCACCAGGAGAGCCGGTGAGGCAATAGTTATCATAGCAACTCCACTACTACCCAGGCGACTTTATATTATCTTCTACTGACAGCTCTTGGCTCATGTAATCCAGCGAACTGCAAAGTATGAGTCAATGTTTTCGTGTAGTAGATAAGAGCAGATAAGAGCCGATCTGTCTGGGCTGAAGAGGAAGTTCGTGCTTGCAGGCCGCATTCCTCATTCTTGCATTCTTCTCATCTCTACACAGTACAATTCACAAACGTATATACAGTTTACGAGGTTCTACAAATGTCAGTCAACCACACCTCGTTTCGAAATTTCCAGAAAATGATAGAAGTTTACAAATTAATCACGAGCAATCAACTGTATTGAAGCTCTTGTAGGAAAAAAACACTTGCAATTTCTCCCCCAGCATAATTGTATTATCCAATTTGCGGGTTTCAACTGACAGCACTCTGAAACTTCTAAGGGCAATGCACTCTTGCATACGATTTATATTTTCTTTTTACTTTAGGATACATATATTCCCTTATTATGAGAATATATCCTGGTTGAAAATCTATAAAGTCAAAACCTACAAACTGCGACACTAATTTTTGGACTTCTGAACGAATCTACACCTGAATACCTATCCGGACATTTTAACTTCCTCTCATCTATCCATGGGCATAACACCCGATCGACTTCTACCTTTATGTTACCTGTTAATCACTTCGCCACATAAAAAAGGCATAAAATAAATAAATAACTAAATAATTAAATAAATAAATATATAACCTCTCATTCCAGGTGTCTGGGGCAAGGCTATGGAACACTCTTCCCTGTCAGTATACGTAAAAGCACTTCAGTAGCCTCATTTCAAACGACTTTTCGAGATTTCCTCTTAAATACGCGTACGTGAACAGCTTGTATGAATGTTTTTATTTTTTTGCTAATGGCTTTACGTCGGACCAACACAAACAGGTCTTATGGCGACGATGGGATAGGAAAGGGCTAGGAGTTGGAAGGAAGCGGTCGTGGCCTTAAGATACAGCCCCAGCATTTGCCAGGTGTGAAAATGGGAAACCACGGAAAACCATCTTCAGGGCTGCCAAGAGTGGGATTCGAACCCATTATCTCCCGAATGCAAGGTCACAGCAGAGCGCCCCTAGCCGCACGGCCAACTCGCCCGGTGTGTATCAATGTTAGTGTGAATGAGAGCAAGAATCATTTACAGCTGTTTTTGGTGATGCAGATAGACAATATTAATCATGAACAAAATAAAGATTACAATACTCTTTTACTCCATTAATTTGGGAAGGATCTAGAGATTGTAAACAGTGTTATTTTTTAAAAAGGTTGTAACTATGTACTGCATGTTGTGGTTAAGTGTAAGAGAGGGCCGTGAGCCCTAACTTCGCCACATAAAAAGGCAAGAAAGTAAATAAATAAATAAACAAATGATTATAGTGAATGCTGAAATTCTCATGGATGTACTTTCCAGAGACTCAACTAATCAAATAGGATGAATTTGACATTAATCAAAATATTATTTTATTCAATATGAGAGCTATTAGAAGTAATTTCAATTTTAATGTCAATAATTTATATCTGTTGTTGCGTCACCAGATGCAAAATGTAATTTTTTAAGACACATCAAACTTCATAACACAGCTTATGAGCACATCACCCAATTTTAATGTAGGCTATAGGTTTTGTCAATGTTTTATGGTATATATACAGAGTCTATGCCCAATGTTTAGCTATAAGTGGCTGAGGATGTTCATTATACGATTGAAACTAGTCTCACAGTGTGGTATATGAATAGACCCAGTGGGATCCTTATTTCTATTTGTTGTAACAGTAATTATTTGGTTGAGTATTCAGCCCAAAGACGGCTTTGATCTTCAATAGATCTACCATCAGCTGTCATAGATGGCCAAGGCATCACTGGAGAGGGGAAACGAGAAGAGAGGTAGTTTCTCGTTGTTTTCCTTACCGAGGCAAACTTTGCTATTACCAGTATGCTAAGTCCACTGAAATCCATGCACCAGCCGACCCAATGTGCGAAGTTTTATTTATTTATTTGTTTATTTATTTATTTATTTATTTATTTATTTATTTATTTATTTATTTATTTATTCCTGGTTTACATTTGTGGCGAAGTTAGCGCTCACGGCCCTCTCTTACACTTAACCACTATAAACAGAATTTAAAAATGTAAACATAAAAGTAAGACATAGAAATTCTAAAAAGAAATAATAGTACAGACAGATAGGTGCCTCCGTGGCTCAGAGGTGCCTCCGTGGCTCAGACGGCAGCGCGTCGGCCTCTCACCGCTGGATACCGTGGTTCAAATCCCGGTGACTCCATGTGAGATTTGTGCTGGACAAAGCGGAGGCGGGGCAGGTTTTTCTCCGGGTACTCCGGTTTTCCCTGTCATCTTTCATTCCAGCAACACTCTCCAATATCATTTCATAGCATTTATCACTCATTAACAAATCACCTTGGGAGTGGCGACCCCATTGTAATAACAGCCTATATATGTTTCATTCATTACATTCCTGACCCGGTCAATGACTGGAAAACAGGTTGTAGGTTTTCAGTACAGACAGATAATTCTAAGACTACCGGTAAGTTAGGCCTACATATCAGTACAGCAATTAATGTGATAATTACTAATAATAATAATAACAATATTAATAATAACAACAATATTAATATTATTAATAATAATAATAATAAATGAAGAAAACCCATTCACACAACATACACACAATGACTCACACAACTCAGTTTTATGTTACTAGGAAAAACTTTCTGCAGGCAGATTTGAATTTATGAGAGGAAGTAAGGCGCCGAATGTCCATTGGGAGTGTATTCCAGAGTCTCGATGCGGTAACTAATAAGGATTGATTGTAGGAATTGGTTCGACTTAGTGGAATTTCAAGTAAGGAACCAGAACGGGTACTAATTTCATGGAATGAGGAAAGGAAACGAGAATTAGAAGAGAGGTAAGTAGGAGTGTTCGTCGAGAGCACTTGGTAAACAAGTGTCATTAGGTGATAATTCCTTCGTTCATTTATGCGTAGCCATTCCAATGTTTTGAAATATGGTGTAACATGAGTGTCATGTCGCAGTTGGAAGGCATATCGTATGCATGAGTTTTGTGCTCGCTGAAGTCTCAAAGCTTGTTCAGCATTTAGATTGACTAGTACTGTATCACAGTAGTCTAAAATTGGGAATAGTAGTGCTTGGATTAATTTTAATTTAAGTTTTTGAGGAAAAGAATTCTTGTGACGTTTCAGGGGATATAGAGTTGCATGAACCTTTCTACATACATTTGTTACGTGTTCATTCCAGGTCAGATTCTCATTGATGGAGATTCCAAGATTAGTTACATTTTCACTCCGTTCATAACAGGGACTGGCTGCTTAAGGAATGACATTAATAGTATCGCTCATACCTCAAACACTTGTATATTGCCAAAGCCAAGGATACACTGAGACGGGTCAATGAAAGTAACAAATTTGATCTAAGCCATGCCATAAGACAAAGAGTACTGTAAACACTACGTCTCACCAACAAAAGCACAGTAAATCAGCCAAAAATAGCCAGATTATTTTGTACAGAAAACTGTAATTATGTACCTTAAATGTACTGACGCGGATCTCGCGCATTAGGCAATATTAAATACAAAATCCCACAACTTCGAACAAATAAGACTGGAGGCGCACCAATAACGCCATGCAACTGATCAAGAAAAATAGTTAACTATTCATGAGTTATTATTTCACCCATAGGTTCTGTGAGTCAAGCCGTTAATGCTATTTAAGATGAATTATTTCAATAAATAATGTATGTGCTCTTAAAAGACAATGGATAATCCTCAACCAGTTTCCAATCATTCGACCGGGTCAGAAATGGAATGAATGAAGCCCCCATCTAGCGGGGACAATTGGCATTGCGCCGGCTGCCGAAGCCTGTCGCATTCCTTTGGAGCACTGATTAATGACCGGCAGATGAAATGAAATGATATTGGAGAGTGTCATTGGAATGAAAATGACAAGGAAAACTGGAGTACCCGCAGGCAAAATCTGTCTCGCCTCCGCTTTGTCCAGCACAAATCTCACATGGAGTGACCGGGATTTGAACCATGGAACTCAGCGGTGAAAGGCTGGCATGCTGCCACCTGAGCCATGGAGGCCCACATGGATAATGATTTTTCATAAGATTGATAGGAACTCTGTCATGATTGACCGAGGTTTACAAGGGTATCAATAAATAGCTTTGTGTTTTTTGCAGTGCGACGGCGATTGCTAAGAAGACCACATTTTTCTCCCAGCCTTACAACGATGGAATGGCACGTGTTAGCGGGGAGGGTGCGCTCAGCAAACCATATTTCCCAGCAGCACGCTCGAGTGCGCTAGCTAAATAAACTCTTGAACGGCCGTTAAACGAGGCGGACGAGAAAGAAAACCGCGGGGGCCGTGATTTGTGCCCTGGCATCACTTGCAGGGGGCTCTGGGACTGACGGCTCTACACATGCTCCCTGCCTGTCCGTACGCACTGAGAATACCGTACATTCCGACCATTTTTATCTCTTTAGTCTTACCCAGAGAAGCATCCTTCGATTTCCAGAATGGAATATCCATAGTTGTTGATCAACCTCGATTGCAACTGTGCACCGAAGTGTACAAAAACTAACATCAAAGATGGTCAACGTTTTCAGTATTGGGATACGATATCATCTACTAAATTATGGAAACAACTTCAATAGTAGCTGTAGACAAGCGGCAGTTATAACTTTCTTAGTATTATCATTGTTATTATTAACTTCTATTTGTTTTTACGTCCCACTAACTATTTTTGTGTGTTTCGGAGATGCCAAGGTGCCGGAATTTAGTCCAGCAGGAATTATTTTACGTGCCAGTAAATCTGACGTATTTGTGCACCTTCAAATACCATCGGACTGAGCCTAGATGGGGTTAGAAGGCCAGCGCCTCAACCATTAGAGCTACTCAACCAGGCTATTATTATTATTATTATTATTATTATTATTATTATTATTATTATTATTATTATTATTATTATTTATTACTATTATTATTATTAAATGTTTTCGCTGGAATAAAGAGTCTTTAATACATGATTTAATCACTTAATTTTAAATACTGACCACATTACGAGTCGTATTGAGGAGAGGCAAGATTATCACTGGACTTAATTTGAGATATGGATTATTCACTTAGATATTGCAGTATTTAGATTATGCTGTGGTATACTAAATACATTTAATAACAATGTTCAATAACTTACAAAATCAGCTACAGCAAAATCTAAATCAGAATGTTAGTATCATTAATCTGCTAAATATCAGAAATGAGGTTCTGAACCTACCAAAGAAAATCGAATTCAGTGAAGAAAATGTCAATTTCAAATGAAGAATAAAAGATGCTATGGAATAAATCTTCATAATTATTGTAAACAAAGGCAAGTTTTAAACCCAAAACTCCCTTCTTTTCCCAATTTACAAGTAGCATGTTTCAAGAAAGTTCTTCTTGTTATTATTATTATTATTGTTATTATTATTATTATTATTATTATTATTATTATTATTATTATTATTATTTTCCCTCCCCTGTGGAATTGCGGGTGCGAACTGAGTCACACATATGTGGATTTGGCCTTGTTTTATGGCCAGATGCCCTTCCTGACGCCAACCCTATATGGAGGGATGTAATCACTATTGTGTGTTTCTGTGGTGGTTTGTAGTGTAGTGTGTTGAGTGAATATGAAGAGGAGAGTGTTGGGACGGACACAAATACCCAGTACCTGAGCTAGAAAAATTAATCAGAAGCGATTAAAATTCCCGACGCGGTCGGGAATCGAACCCGGGACCCTCTGAACCGAAGGCCAGAACGCTGAACATTCATCCAACGAGTCGGACTAGCATGTTTCAGGAATATTTAATTTAATTACCTTAAATTTGACTTCTTGGTTCCAGTTGAAGAAGTGAGCTTTTGAACTAGTGTAGTTATAGATAGAGGTGAATAATCGTGTGTCCATATAGTACAATATATTTCTTCATATACCTTCCTATGACTACCAGCCTACTGCAGTTGTTAGTGCAATTGTTTTTTTGCTATTTGTTTTACTTCGCACCGACACAGATAGGTCTTACGGCGACGATGGCATAGGAAAGGCCTAGGAATAGGAGGGAATCGGCCGTAGCCTTAATTAAGGTACAGCTCCAGCATTTGCCTGGTGTGAAAATGGGGAAACCACGGTAAACCTCTCCCGAATACTGGATACTGGCCGCACTTAAGCGACTGCAGCTATCGAGCTCGGTGTGTTAGTGCATTAACTGAAGTATTATCGGAGAAATAATTTAAATCTACTGGCTAACCTTATCAAGGAAATCGATTCCGGTATAGCAGTTCTTGAAAGAAACACACCCGTCGATACATATTAGTGGATGATATATATATATATTGCAAGTTGCTTTGCGTCGCACCGACACAGACAGGTTTTATGGCGACGATGGGGCAGGAAGGAGCTAGGAGTGGGAAGGAAGCGGCCGTGGCCTTAATTAGGTACAGCCCCAGCATTTGCCTGGTGTGAAAATGGGAATCCACGGAAAACCATCTTCAGGGCTGGCGACAGTGGGGCTCGAACCCACTATTTCCCGAATACTGGATACTGGCCGCAATTAAGCGACTGCAGCTATCGAGCTCGGTGATGAGAAAATCAAAGCATATACTACTTTCATGTAACCTATCTCCCGCAATCAAACTGGCCACGAAATGTTGGCTCAGTCGTACTGGTAGTAATCTCAAAAATAATAGTCAATCTCTGGAGAAAGGCCTACGTTGCAAGCTGGGTAGCAACTAGTAAAAGTTTTGCAGCAAATGATCTTCCAAGATTGGCCAATGTCAATTTAATATCTTAATGATGTTATTAATTTAATTTCCAACTAATTACTTTTACAATTTACGAAGACGCCGATGTTCCAGAAACTTTCTTCCTGATATGTTTTATTTAATTTGCTGATAAATCTACTGACACGAGTCTGGCTTGTTTGAGCATCTTGAATTACCATCGGCCTGAGCCGAGATCGAATTCTTGGGATCAGAAAGCCAGTGTTGTACCGTCTGAAACAACTCAGCCCGGATCAAATAACTACTGGCGCTCTTAAAGGATTGGTAAATAGAAACGAATGAGGACGATGATCACGATTATCAAAACATATTTTAACATTCGGTGCGACAACCAAATTTGGTCTACTGTACGTATACTCGAGCTAAAACTATCACTTAAATATTTACTATCATGAAGCAATTCTGTTATCTTGGTAGTATGATAACAGAGGGTAATAGATGCTTCCTGGAAGTAAAGAGAAGAATAGCATTGGCAAAACAGGCATTTTTGACTAAGAAAAACATTTTAACCAGCACACACATGAAACAAGAAGTCAAAAAATCCTTTGCAAAATCATTTGTATGGAGTACACTTCAGTATGGAAGTGAGAGTTGGACTCTGGGTAAATTAGAAAGGAATCGACTTGAAGCTGCTGAAATGTGGATATGGCGGAAAATGACCAGAACGAGCTGGACGGAAAGAAAAACCAACCTGGAAGTTTTAAAAGAAGTTAAAGAAGAGAGAAGATTCTTAAAAGAAATGGAAAACAGGAAAATAAAGTTTATTGGACATGCCATCAGACACAATACTTACATCACTAACATACTTGAAGGAAAAGTGATGGGAAAGAAAGGGAGAGGAAGTCCTAGGATGAAGTATTTGGACGACATCAAGAAGAGATTAGGTTGTAACAATTACATGGAACTGAAACGAACAGCCAATGAAAGAAGAGAGTAGTTGCATCGACAAGAATATTGATTGATTTGTTAATCATTTTCAGGATTTCACAAGAAATGTCAGTAAGGTCTGCTAACTAACAGGATTTCACAATTCCAGTTATTCTTTTCCGAGACTTCCTTGATATCCATTCTACTCTTGGGAAGAAATAATTAAAGCTCGACCTCAAATTATTTTTCTTTGTTCGCATATCCTCAGCACGACAGACGTTTTAAAAAACTTGTCAGGCGTAACGTGTATTTATTACCTCACACTAAACATAGGCATGTTTACTCTGAGAGATACTGGCACGACATAAAGTGCGCTGTAATTGAGAAGTCACTGCCTTATGACACTTTTTTTTTGCGCAGTTAAGAACAGAAAAAGGGTGACATGTAAATTTCCTCCGTAGACAATACTGTCTGCAGCAGAACGTGCAGCGTTATGTCAAAATTGAGGAAGGGATATTACTAAAGCAAGGAAAGTATGTGCTGTAACATTTAGTATAGTTGAGGCGTTCAGAAGAACCAAGCCAACTAACTCCAAAATGTTGACAAGTGCAAGTAATAACATGGTTGGGTAGCATCACTAAATATTTGTCAGTGGCCAAAACAACTAACTCCACAGTCAAATGTTTCGCCACCAGAATGCGCTATCTGCTCCGGCAACGGAACATTTTACCAGTGGTTTTGAGTGGCCAAAGTGATTAACTCCACAGCTTTTTCCTTTACTGAAAAAAGAGCAAAAACTTGTAGCCACATCTATGATCTCATGATCTCATTCTTGGCTGCAGGAGAACAAACAAATATATCCTCACAGAAATGAACCATGAATACTTGCATTCAACGGAAAACTTAGAAAAGTGTATCACCAACAGGAAACAAAGTGTCGAAGGTGAACCAGTTAACTGGCTGACAATGAGATGGATCTGGATTGAGAAGGCTGAACCATTCACTATCAAATTTAAAACTACTTTCTGCACAGAAATGCCTTTTGGAAAAATTAATATCCAGAAGAAAAATGGTAACGGACGTCCTTTTCAAAGCCTAGCTAATGTACCACAAGATCTTCTTTACATCACATCCAGACCGACCTCCATAAAAAAAAAGGATGTAATGGACCTCTTGAAGTTTATACCTCCTATTCATCACCACTACTATAAAAACTTGAAGACTGCAAGAGATGAATCTGTCAGTGAAGACGACTGCATCACGTATGCAGAATAGAGGCAACGAATAACGTATTTGTATTTTAGTCACATTTTATGTGTATTTTAAGTACTACTTAATGACTTACGATAATACTAGTGCATTGTTCATGTAAAAGGGTTTTGTTTGTGCATATTTGTTTAATAAAATGACTTGTATACAAACCACTCAGAATACTGTCTCAAAACCTTCAGTTGGCAATCTGACTAACTCCATAGAAAGTGGCTTCTTTAGGGGGTGCAGAGACAATGAAATATTTGTATATATTTATAAAGTGCTGAATACATAACCTTAATTATAAGAATATACATGAGTGTATTGTAAATATGCTGAAAAATAAATTGAGTTTTTTTACAGATCAGTAACTTCAACTGTTTGTACTGAACATTTGTATTTGATGGAGTTAGTCGGCTTGGCTTCTGAACGCCTCAGTTAATAATCAGAACACCTTCTTTATTCAAATACGGTAAATATTTTCAATTTATCATATCAAGCAAGGCAGAAGATAAACGTGGATATCTGTTTGCAACCTCCGACAGCAATTCTACTTACACGAAACGGCAACTCTGACACTGGGAATTCGAAATAAGAACAAATATTCTATGATTGTCACCAACCTTCTGTGAAGAGATGGCACGGAAGAATAAGAAGAAGGAGAAGTAAATAGTTTCTACGAAGAGACGAAATTCATCATATCCGAGAGAAAGGTCTGAAATCTTCGTACGTTAGCAAGAAAAATATTCTGCTATGTGGTCGGTTCTTTCTATCTTTCCTTCCCACCACCCTTTTCCACCACTAGGATCTTACGTGGTATATTTGTGTTTCTTGTGAACCTGACGCTGTTTCATAGCTGGATGACCTTTCTGAAGCCAAATTTGTATTTTGGTGGTAGTTGGTAGGATGTTGAATTGTATGTGAATGAAATACTACTATGCAATAGTTCCACCTATGAAATCAAATCAAATCAAAATCAAACACCGAGCGAGTGGCTGCATGATTTGGGTCGTGTAGCTGTCAACTTGTATTCAGGAGATAGCGGATTAAAACCCCACTGTCGGCAGATCAGAAGAGGGTTTTCGGTTGATTCCCATTTTCACACCAGGTAAATGGGACTGTAGCATAAATAAGACCTCAGCCGCTTCCTAGTCCTTGCCCATCTCATCTTCACCATAAGATATGTCCGTGTCGGTGCGACATGGAAAAGTAAAATAAAAATCTAACTCTGTCATCTATTCATCTGTCTATCGTATGGCTTTTAGTTCCGGGAGTGTACGACAACGTGTTTCATCCGGTGTGATTCTTTCTGTTTGACGCCCCTGGGTGACCTCAAAGTCTGGGTGCAGGATGATGATGATAACGAGGTAGGAGAGGGTGAAACCAGGTATTGACACTCAGCCCACTCCTGTTCAATAACACCTAGGAGTCCGCTAAAGCCTTAACCTTCATTTCCAACGGATCAGTCATCATCAACAGCGTCATATCCCCTCACACCAGTTGAACACTGCGGAGAGGTTTGGACTTGAATCCAGGCTTTTGGCAACTAATGTAGTGATTAGAAATTATATACCACCACCTCTCATACCCTGCCAGCTATCATTCTGACATTTATTTCCACCAACGGGACTCGAACTGGCCAATAACGCGTTAACGGTTGTGGCGATCCGGTGGACTTCATGCAGTAGATTATATCACTTAAATACAAATCTGTCGTGAGTTATATCTTTAAGGATATTATATACACAAGTTATATTCAAATTATACTATATAGGATGATGTGAATATGATTTTCATTTCATTGTCTAAAAATCGGTAATGCGTAAGCATATTTATACAATTCTGTCACAGGTTTTGCTTTTGTATATCTCTGAAGTGATTTCATAGATGACTGCTATAAGCAAAAATATCCAATAACTAAAAAAAAAAAAAAAAAAAAAAAAAAAGAGATTATGTTTACGACAGAAAATTCAACTATTGTGCGAACATCGGAAATCACTTTTCCTTTAATGTAAACGAGGATATAAATAACTATTGCCTCATTGTGGTCAGAAGCAAGACATAAATGCGTTTCAAAGTTCCCTCAATTCACTCAGATTTAGGATGTTTAGAAAGTACAGCCGTTGCTCCTAATTTAGTAGAACCGAGCTCGATAGCTGCAGTAGCTTAAGTTCGGCCAGTATCCAGTATTCGGGAGATAGTGGGTTCGAACCGCACTGTCGGCAGTCCTGAAGATGGTTTTCCGTGTTTTCCCATTTTCACACCGAGTGAATGCTGGAGATGTAACTTAATTAAGGCCACGGCCGCTTTCTTCCCACTCCTTACTCTCTCCTCTCCCATTGTCGCCATAAGACCTATCTGTGTCGGTGCAACGTAAAGCAACTTGTAAATACAAATCAAAGGCATAACATTGTAAGGGATTCAGTTAGTTGGAAATGTAGTAAACGATTTAGCCTATACCGATGATTTGATCTTAATGGCTGAATATGTTGAAAGAAAGAAAGGAAGAAAGAAAGAAACAAAGAAATAGTTCGCCCTTCTTCGCACTCCATTTTTCTTATTTTTTGGCAATTATACTTGTAGAACTCACTGAGGCTAATAAATGGATACATCATACGACATGCTATCACGCAATAATCCAAAGCTATACCGATAGTCAGCCACCCGCCGTGGCAATTTTTGTACCTCAGGATGGAGGCACTGTTCCATCATCCGATGCTGTTCTGCCGAGGTAAGACTCCTGTTACTGGATACATTGGTTCTTATACTTTACAATGAGGCACTGAACATTGTCGTGACAGTGTTGTCTAGAATTATTTTTTCCGATTTTAAAACTATCATGTTTTTCAAGGTTCACCGTGCCAAGTACGATTGTGAAACTTTATACATTTCTACTTTAATAAATAAAACTAATGCGTAAACAAACCCAAATGATGAACATAGAAACTGGTTAGAAGCATAGGCCTACTTGGTTCATGGACGACGGAAGCAGAATACAACAGGCCACAATCTAACAAAGAGATGTGGAGGATATAATACACACTATGCGCAAAATACAATCGTCATTTTCCGGACATTAAAACACAATCAATAATGACGGACTGAAAAAACACATTAAAAAAATTATATATGTTAAAGTGCAACCAGCCTGGTTTACACAGACATTAAACGACCTCAAAGAAGCCAACATTGACATTAAGGATACACATAATACGACGTTACTTAGGGACAAAGTTCAATAATAATAATAATAATAATAATAATAATAATAATAATAATAATAATGATGTTATTTGCTTTACGTCCCACTAACTATTTTTACGGTTTTCGGAGATACCGAGGTGTCAGAATTTAGTCCCGCAGGAGTTCTGTTACGTGCCAGTAAATCTACCGACACGAGGCTGACGTATTTGAGCACCTTCAAATGCCACCAGACTGAGTCAGGATCGAACCTGTCAAGTTGGGGTTAGAAGGCCAGCACCTCAACCGTCTGAGCCACTCAGCCAGGCTACAATATTCAAAGAGTGATCTTCAGGGTGGAACAAGAAAGAAAGCAACCATATACATCCAACAGCTTCGAAAACAGGCATCATAACGGATGAAACAAATATGGACGAAGGGGAAGAAGGAATATACAGAGAACTGAAGTGTTGATTTAACGTGCTTCCTTTTGCTATTGCTATTTGTTTTACGTCGCACCGACACAGATAGGTTATATGACGACGATGGGATAGGAAAGGCTTAGGAGTGGGAAGGAAGTGCCCGTGGCCTTAATTAAGGGACAGCCCCATCATTTGCCTGGTGTGAAAATGGGAAATCACAGAAAACCATCTTCAGGGCTGCCAACAGTGGGGTTCGAACCCACTATCTATCGGATGCAAACTCACAGCCACGCGCCCCTAAGCGCACGGACAACTCGCCCTGTACGTGCTTTTTTAAAGTGCTATTCGATTAAATAATTAAATTGAAAAATGTAATTCTTGACCCATTGAGGCGTACCTTCTCCTTAAAGTGCTGTATGTACCACGGGGTTTATAGGCTAGTAATTATATGTCGATCTGACAAGCTGTGTTGTGGATAACAAGCACACCAAACAAGGCATAGCCTTAATTATAGTTCTGCGTCCACACACCGTGGCGCTGAAAAAGCGTGCGAAAACTTTTCAGTTTAGTTCATAAATAACAAGTTTAGAGATAAAGCCATTAAGTCCGTCCAGGGTCCTTATACGATTTAACAAGTTAAGTGGCCGTACAAATAGGAAAACACGATTAAATGAACAAATTGCTGATATGAGAGCTGTCACTTGCACGGCCAAACGTCTGGTAAAAACACTTTCTCCACAGTTCCAGTTAGCGCCCACGAGCGGAAGTTGTTGGCGTGCAATATTCCGCAAATAGCGCCGATAGCGATTCACACTGACAACTGTAGAAAATGCGTACCGTTACCAGATAACTCAATGAGGACAAACCATGTTTTATTTATTAGCATACTTGCGAGACAACTTGGCGCTCGAAGTAATTTATGTGGACTATTTTGAATTATGTAAATGTCAGGATTAGCAGGCGATTGTTTAACTCAGATTACGTTATTGATATATGTGCATTTTGTGTCAATAACTGGACTGACCGGGTTGAGATGTTCACTTCATAATTGCGGGATCGAGTCCCATTACAATCGGCTGGCATTTAAGCCTGCTTAAGTTTGAATAATAATAATATTATTCGTTTTACGTCCCAATAACTACATTTGTGTGGTTTTCGGAGATGCCAAGCTGCCGGAGCTTACATCAGCGCAATACTAACTGCAAGGCCAACTCACTCTGTATATTATTATTATTATTATTATTATTAGAAAGCAAGTTTAAGGTTCTACTCATCATCATCATCATCATCTGTTTACCCTCCAGGTTTGGTTTTTCCCTCGGATTTAGCGAGGGATCCCACCTCTAGCGCCTCAAGGGCAGTGTCCTGGAGCTTCAGACTGTTGGTCGGGGGATACAACTGGGGAGTATGACCAGTACCTCGCCCAGGCGGCCTCACCTGCTATGCTGAACAGGGGCCTTGTGGAGGGATGGGAAGATTGGAAGGGATAGGCAAGGAAGAGGGAAGGAAGCGGCCGTGGCCGTAAGTTAGGTACCATCCCGGCATTCGTCTGGAGGGGAAGTGGGAAACCACGGAAAACCACTTCCAAGATGGCTGAGGTGGGAATCGAACCCACCTCTACTCAGTTGACCTCCCGAGGCTGAGTGGACCCCGTTCCAGCCCTCGTACCACTTTTCAAATTTCGTGGCAGAGCCCGGAATCGAACCCGGGCCTCCGGGGGTGGCAGCTAATCACGCTAAAGGTTCTACTCGACTATTGAAATCGTGAACATAGAAACGGGACCAAGAATTTTACATGAAATCCGAGCCAAAAGGACGTGAATTTCAGTTTCAAAAGTACAACATGCATTGGCCGGGTTCGAACAACGGTCGCGTTTATATTTGTAATAATCCAGCAACGAGAAACTATTTGTTAGTGGATTCTGGTGCCTTGTCATTATCACGGCTTGCAGACGGGAGATAGTGGGTTCGAACCCCACTGTTTGCAGCCTTGAAGATTGTTTTCCGTGGTTTCCGACTTTCACACCAGGTACATTATGGGGCTGTACCTCAAATAAGGCCACGACTAGTTACTTCCCAAGTCTATCCCTTTCCCTATCCCATTGTCGCCATGCGACCTCTCTTTGTCGGTGCGACATAATGCAAAAAATAAATGAATATACATATCACTGCTTCTGACATAACAAATAATGAACCTGCTCATGCAGATTATTAAGTCCAAAACCTATTATATATGAATCATCACGTGTGTTCTTAGAGAGTGCCACAAATTGTACCTTCTTTAACATGGTTTCACTCTCGCTGAGTACGTTCACACTTTCTTCAGCTTTCTCCTTTCGTAGAGGTAGACGCAAATACCACTAATTACAACCCAACGTAGGATGTGAATGTAAATACGTATGTAATCATTTGAACTTACGGAGACGCCTATTTCTATTTAAATTACTTTCAAACAACCAACATTAAATTTTATACTGCGTTCTCAATGGTGTACATAACAGAATATTTAGTGTCCCTCATGAATATGTAAAGAAAAAGAAAGCCAAATTTTGTGGCGCATGCTTGATTAAGGAGACATCTGAAACGAAACCAAGACAAACCGAATCCCATGGGGCTAGAGCCCTTATGCGCCTTGGCCTACTAAGCGACTGCTGCTCAACCCGAAGACCTGCAGACCTCAAGAAGACGCGAGATCATCACAATGAATCCTCTTGGCCGTTATTCTTGACCCCAGAAGGAATTACTAGTAAAATGTTTTCTTTGAAATTGAACATTTCAGTTTCAAGCCAAGATATGCATGTGCAACTTGTTGTACAGTACCTAACAAAAGTTTTTAAAGACCACCAGCGGAAATCAGTTAATGAAGTCCTCATTTATGGTACGAATTGGTCTGCAAATATTTTTGGCTTATGTGTGTTGATACGCAACCTATGAAAAAGAACAATTTAATGTCGAATTAAGTTTTTGAGTTATAATGTTTGTAACATTTTGATAACTTATGAAAATGCCTCACTTTTTCTAAATAGGCCTACATATCCAACAGAGTGTGAATTTCCGTAAAACCCGAAAGATGAAACTATCACAGCCTCGTTTATTCTACATTTTTTCACGACACTCACTTCCCAGTTTTGACGGTGACTGTAACTAGAGCCTTGCGCGGATATACAAAATATTATCCGCATCCGAATCCACGAATGATTATCCGCGGATATTGTAAATATTTAACTACAGTATATTTACACCCAAGGTATTGAAATGAAAAGGCGTACGGCTTTTAGTGCCGGGGGTGTCCGAGGATATGTTCAACTCGCCAGGTGCAGGTCTTTTGATTTGACTCCCTTAGGCGACCTGCGCCTCGTAATGGGGATGAAATGATGATGATGACGACATATACACCCAGCCCCGTGTCAGCGGAATAAACCAATGATGGTTACAATTCCTGACCCTGTCGGGAATTCAACCCGGAACCCCTGTGACCAAAGGCCAGCACGCTAACCATTTAGCCATGGATCCGGACACCCAAGGAATTGAAACGGATAGATCTGTTAACGAATTACAATAGGCCTGATACCTGGCATCAGATTCCCTACAGTCAGAGGTTGATGAGGGATTTTCTCCTGCGACAACTACCGACGTAATGATATTTGTTCCTTCCAATAATTGCGGGCAGGAGCCAATTAGGCTTAGGTCAGATTTAGGGTT
The DNA here is from genome assembly GCF_040414725.1 of Anabrus simplex. Lineage (NCBI taxonomy): Eukaryota > Metazoa > Arthropoda > Insecta > Orthoptera > Tettigoniidae > Anabrus > Anabrus simplex. The sequence continues at coordinate 65,738,130 of NC_090269.1, forward strand.
TTATGTTCTCAAGGATCTTTATATAGGCCTATCACCATTCTCCCACACCACTGTTGAAGTCGTCTAACTACAAGCAAAAATAAGAGTATACCTGATTGATAATCAATAAACTTCATTATTGAGAAATTATCAGCAAAATTATCCTTACTGCCTACAGTTCGCATCCGCCAAGACACTAATTTCGTGGATATTCGCATCCGTGCAGAGCTCTAACTGTAACCTCAAAGATAAGACGCCAGTAAGCAATAATTCTCTATTTGTAACACGTCTTGAGCCCTGCGATCTGTTGAGCAAAGCCTCTACTACATGAAGAGTGCAAGTTCGGTGGCGGAGCTCATTCCAGAGATTTTTCAAGCATTTCTAAAAACGGTGTTAGTTTTTATTACTGAAGTGGAAAATTTCCAAAAGAACATCGTCAGAAATCCAATTTTTTTAAAAAAAAGCACCAGCCTGTGATACCTTCATCTTTTGACTTTTGTACCAATATGCACTCTATTGAATAGTTATTTAGAAAAAGTAAATTAATCTTATGTATACGTTCTGTAGAGGGAACAGGATGGTCTTTACACTCAATAGTGGGGTATTTTCATAGGTTCTCAAAATGTTTGAAATATTGTAATTCTTAAACTTCATTCGATATGCCAATGGTTGTTTTTCATAATGTGTATATTAATACGAATAAGTCACAAAATAACTTACAGAACAATTCGTACAATAAATGTAGGACCAGGAATTCTTCTTCTTCTTGGTTTGAATGGGCCTACTTTGGACGACGTTTGTTCATCTGTTGGGCTTTGATCTTTGCCTAGTATTCTCCCATTTGCTGCCGGTGTAACTGTTTTCTCTCATCTGTCCAGGGGGTAACTTTCTTCCGGTTTTTCCCCCCCGAAATCCATGGATTTCTTTCAGGATATGTCGTACAGACTGTCTGTCTTGAAGATCTGATATTCCTAGTTCTTCAATGTCCTCCTGAGTTTCTGTCAGCCAAGTGGTACGAATCATCTTGCTCTGCCAGAAGATGAACAGACGACTGGTCAGTCTTTTGGGTAGCTGCAGTCGCTTAAGTGCGGCCAGTATCCAGTAATCGGGAGATAGTGGGTTCGAGCCCCACTGTCGGCAGCCCTGAAGATGGTTTCCCGTGGATTCCCATTTTCACACCAGGCAAATGCCGGGGCTGTACCTTAATTAAGGCCACGGCCGCTTCCTTCCACTTACTAGGCTTTTCATATCCCATCGTCGCCAAAAGACCTATCTGTGTCGGTGCGACGTAAAACAAATAGCAAAAAAAAAAAAAAAACAACTACTTTTGGGAGACAGTCTTACTATATGGCCATAGAAAGCTACGCTCCTTTTCCTAGCACAATCAGAGAGCTTCTCTATACGTTCGTAGAGCTCGGATCGATCTTGAATCGAGCTCGATAGTTGCAGTCATTTAAGTGCGGCCAGTATCCGGTATTCGGGAACCCCAATGTCGGCAGCTCTGAAGATGGTTTTCCGTGGTTTCCCATTTTCACACCAGGAAAATGCTGGGGCTGTACTTTAATTAAGGCCACGGCCGCTTCCTTCCTGATCCCAGCCATTTCCTGTCCCATCGTCGTCGTAAGACCTATCTGTGTCGGTGCGACATAAAACAACTTGTAAAAAAAAACTTGAGAATTCTCTTCTGTCTGACTTCCAGTTTCTCCATCAGATCTCTTCGGTTCAACGAAAGACACTCCATGACATACAGACCTTTTGTTCTTTGTCAGTCGATAGGCCAATTCCAACTTGTTGACTCTCATGTTTAATGATGCTTGCTCTCTCTGTTTAGTTGAGTTCATTAATTGATTTTCGCTGGTGGTCTTAAACTTCGGGGTGAGGAGCTAATGGGTTGGATGATGGTGAATGAAACTGTGTAAGGTGGTGGAAAAATGACATGGCGTATGGCTTTTAGTGCCGGGAGTGTCCGAGGACAAGTTCGGCTCGCCAGAAGCAAGCCTTTTGATTTGACTCCCGTAGGCGACCTGAGCGTCTTGATGAGGATGAAATGATGATTAAGACGACACATACACCCCAACGGGAATCGAACCCGGGACTCCCGTGGCTAAAGGCCAGCACGCCAGCCATGGAGCCGGACTAAGGTGGTGGAATGAATCGCCTTTGGCTCATGAATAGGAACTGTCCAGGCAATTGCCGGGAAGTAAAAATGGGATACTCCAGGAAACCATTCTCAGGACAGTGGACGGTGGGGCTCGAACCCACGCGTCTTCCGAATGCAAAGCTTGGTTCCACAGCCGTAGCCCGTTAACACGCTTAGCCACTCCACTCGGTTGCATGTACAACTTGTGAAAACCGTCATACGGTAAGTATTTAGTGGGACGTAAAAGAACAATACAGTTTGCTTAACATCGCACCGACACAGATAGGTCTTATGGCGATGATGGGATAGAAAAGGCCTAGAAGTGGGAGGGAAGTGGCCGTGGTCTTAATTAAGGTACAGCCCCAGCATTTGCCTGGTGTGAAAATGGGAAACCACGGGAAACCACATTCAGACTCGCAACAGTGGGTTTCGAACCCATTATCTCCCCGATGCAAGCTCACAGTTGCGCGCCCCAACTGCACGGACAACTCGCCCGGTACGTAAAAGAGCAGTAACACTATTATTGTAGCCAACTGTTTGTAAGTACGGAGAAAATGTTCCTTATAATATGTATATTACATAACTCATCGTTGTGAGCGCAGATAATCCCGTGTCCCCTTTAAGAGCATTGGTCTGCCAAGACGACTGTGGCCCACCCAAATTACCAGCAACCTGATCAACCTGACGATATTCTTTGCCGTATACGAGGCTCGAGTCATAAGTCATGGCAACTATTTTTTTTCTCGCGAACAGGAGACAAGACGGAAAGTCTAATATGCATTTGTAAATATAGGACATTTACTTATGCGTAGTGCCTGAAGATAAATTCTGACTTCAGGAGATTCTCGTAGAAAAGTGACAGAACACAGGCCATTGGTAAACATCGTTTTATTATGGTATAGACAGCAAATACACAAAACTACGTTCAAAGGACAGGTCTCTACTGGTTCCAGACCTTCAAAATATTCACCCAAGGTTTCCACTGTGCGTTGCCAGCGGTGGGGCAGGTGCTGAATACCATTCGCTGCATGTGTATCGCTAACGCGTGATACCTCTCTCCGAAATGCTGTGTTACAATGTCCCCTTTGTTAGCAAACCGTTATCCACGTAATAGCTTCTTGACTTTGGGGATTAGATCATAGTCACATGGGCTCAGATCAGGCGAATAAGGTGGCTCCTGTTTGTTGACTTCCATTTTTGTGACGCTCTCACTCACACACTGAACTTGGGGGCATGCTTAGACCCACACTCTTGTTTACATACACCATCTAGTGTGGCATCATACCCAAGTACATACCGTACGTTTCCAAATGCATATCTTAGATTTTCCGTGTTGTCTCCTGTTCGCGAGAAAGAAAATAGTTGCCATGACTTATGACTCGACCTACGTAGCTTGGCTTTGCTTTCTTGACCCCGTCATCTGGCTCTCGTAGTAGACAACTCTTCTCACAAGACCGAGTGAACCCTATCCCAATCCTCAGTCCTTGGAGGAGCTAGGAATCAGACCCGGTATCCGAGTAAGAGGTAGACACGTTACCTTTCTTCTGGCCTTATGTATTCGTAAGGTGATGTACTATAATGGATTTTATGATTTTATATCTGTGATCAGAAAGTACGTGTAATCATCGTTAACCGAGCAAGTGGCTCCGCGGCTTGGGTCATGTAGCTGTCAGCTTGCATTTGGGAGGTAGTGTGTTCGATCCCCACTGTCAGGAGCCCTGAATATGATTTTCCGTAGTTTCCCATTTTCACACCAGGCAAATGCTGGAGTACTTTAATTAATACCATGGAGGCTTCCTTCTTTCTTTCAGTCCTTTCCTTTGATATTATCGACATAAGACCTACTTGTGTCCGTGCGACATAAACGAAACACATCGTTAATAGTTATAGCCTATTCCTTTTTATTAAAAAAAAAGATTTCCTGCTGGATCATGAAGTAGGGCCTACTTACTAGCAGAGCATTCGCAGCGAGGGCAGTCTTTGAAGTCATTGACGAGGAAGCAGCCTTTTGAACAAACGGGTTTACGGTCCGCACACTGGTCCTCAACATTCAGCAGCTTCCGAGCATCCTTGCAACTCTGCTCACAGAGCTTCAGCGAGGAGAACCTGAAAAATACAAGGAACACGGTTTATGTAAGGGTTATCCAAATTAATATGCGTTGGTGGATGGCTGTGCATGTTAAGAAGAAATCTGGTATCGTTAGTAAGAGTTAGTGAACTGTTTGTCTGTGGGAAGCAAAGTGGCTAGGTACAGTCTTGCTCAGCGTCGGTTGTACAGTATATGGTGGCAAATTGTGTTAAGGGCAGAAGTACGTGAGCGCCCACTGAAATAATGCTGAAATTTACTATAACATTTCTCACAATATCTATTATAACATGAAAGATAGAAATGCACCAATTTTACCATGTCAAGTCAAAGCCCTTCCGATTCTAATCGATTGCAATTTATAGTATTTAGACTTCTAGTTTCTTGTAAGGAATTTTTTGAATATGAGACATTTTTCAAGGTCTTATTGAAACATGTCATCATGTTGGTACACATTGCTCCTAAACTATTCTACCTAGAGATATGAAATTTTGCACGCTCATGTATGACTGTACTGCGATACTAAAACTCTAGAATTTTTAATGTTGCTTCGAAATTGTGTTTTTTATAAACCTTTCTTTGTTGCTAAAACTTACAATATTTTTAAATTAAATTTTAATTTATAACTAAAGAGATAAATATTTATCAAACGTTAAAATTCTAGAGTTTCAAGACTTTCATCTATCTATGAATGTGTGGTGATAATTTGGAAGCAGTGGTACCAATACTTCAGTAGTAATGTTATAGTCAATACGGAACCTGAAAAACGAATTTCTTCAAGGTGTTATTTTCCGAGCTGTCAGTGGAAAGATGGTGTGGAATGACATTAGTAGGTTAATAAGTATGAATGGTGCTTTTAAGAGTAGGAAAGATCACAATATGAAGTTAGAGTTGACATTCAGGAGGATAAATTGTGGCAAATATTCGTTTATAAGGAGAGGAGATAGGGATTTGAATAATTTACCTTGGAAGATGTTCAATAAATTTTCAAATTCTTTGCAATTATTTAAGTAAAGACTCGTTAGACAACAAGTAGGGTATCAGCCACCTGCGAGACTGCCCTAAATGCAGATCAGTGGTGATTGGTTGGTGAAGCCGATATTTACCATCGTATCTCATTGATGGCTGTGACAATATGGAAGCTGCTGAGGTATGGGTGGTGCTGAATAACGACTTTCGGAGCACAACTAGTATCTGAGTGTTATGAAAGGTTCTATCCATAAGGCTGCAATAGCACTTTCTGGCCTTGTGAGAAAAGCAATGGCAAACTACCTCATTCCTCATCCTGCCTAGCACGCCTCATTTTGGAGCCGCTATCGGTTTTTTCGCTTTTGCTATAACCACGTAACCTTTGGTGATGCTATTTGAGGATCCAACCAGCCTTCGGCCTGATGACATAACAACGACAAGAATGAGTGCACATCGTTCAGTGTTCAGATGGTGTTGGGGATATCATCATGGACGAGTAAGCACGAGCTAGAACCAGGTCAGGCTCAGAGGATGGCTTGGTGAGAAAATGAAAGAAGGGAAAATAACCAGCGGGTGCTGGCGGTTCGAAAGAGATAGTGAGTCCGAGATGCCATTGAAGAATGATTCCGCCACCCGCCAAAGGTCGGGGTATTCTTCAGCTAGCGGTCCGCTGGGATACTACTTGAACCAATAGGGCGACTATATTTAGGCAGATATGTCACCCATGCATCACTCTTTACTTCCTTGAAGTTCACGTATTACAAACAATAAACCGTTACAGAAACCAACAGAAGTCACAGTTTAAATGAAGAAATTCTTTTTTCAGTTTCCGTATTGGCTATTAACAATTACAAAATGAAGAACGTAATGCCCACCTATAATTAATAATCTCTTAGATTATTTTAATCAACTTTGGTATATGTTACGGCTCTTTGAGTCACCCTCAGCCATAAAGCATTTTTGATAGAATTGATTAAGATATAAAATAGAAAACATATTTAATAAACTGTTCGGCTCTAATAAGTTGTATTCAACTATTAAAATATGAAAATGAATGAGTACTACAGAATTAAAAGAATGTTACATAATTATGTTGACAAATATGAATTACTTCTTATTCAAGTCCTTTTAACTTCACTGACGGTATAATCTTAATTCAAGAATGTACGAGTATTAACGGTGCTGTGCTACGTAATAATAATAATAATAATAATAATAATAATAATAATAATAATAATAACAACACATGTTCTATTTATAATGTGGAACATTCTTACACTTCGACAAAATGTTAGAGGACTTAAAAAATTTGCATGATTCTTATTTTATTAAACGAAATTTCATTAAAAATTTTTCTCAAATATCTCATTGTTCACCAATTTCATTAACGTAATACTGTATATGTACACTATATTAACAGTATGATTGTAATAATATTTCACCGTTTTATTCTTAGACTACCATAGCATAAAACAGATTACTGAAGTAAGAATACATTTATTTACTTTAAGTATAACATAAATTCTTAGCCCGGCTCCGTGGCTGAATGGTCAGCGTAGTAACCTTTGTATCAGAGGGACGCGGGTTCGATTCCCTGCCCATCTCAGAGACATGCCATAGTGAATACATCCCTTCGCATACGTTTGGTGTTAGGAAGGGAATCCATCCGTAAAACAGAAACAAGTCTACATCTGCGTAAGTTTGCACCCACAACCAATGAAACAGTGAAAAAAGCGACAGGTAGGAAATAATATAGTGACATAGTTGCCTTTGCGGGTTGCTTAGCTGAGAGCTTGCATTCGGGAGATGGTAGGTTTGAATTCCACTATCGGCAGTGCCGATGATGGTTCTCCATGGATTCCCAATTTTATATCAGGCAAATTCTCGGGCTGTACCTTAATTAAGTCCACGGTGGCCACAAATGGAATTCCACATACCAACACGTGTATCAAATCAAGAGGAAACAGAACTGGAAGTTGTAATGTAAGCAGATCCAGTACTGATATTTCTGCCATCTCTTGTACAACATGAGAGTTATAACTCCAAAGGGCAGAAAAGCCACACTTGATGACGGAAGTTTGAATTTATTTAAATCTTATATCATAATACGCACCTAATGGGTAAATGTAAAATAAATTCGGGACTTACAAAGGAATTTTACTGACACGGCCAGGACAATATTTCCGCCTTGAATCCGGGACCATCCAGGTTTCTCGGCTTGTGTGGTAGTCCTAACTGAGAGAGACTCGTGAAAAAAAGAGATAGAGAGAGGCTGGAATTTTCCTAAATGACTACCCAAGTTTGTTCAAACTAGCCACCTTTCGCACGGCACTTGAAAAAGTCCATTGCATATATGGGAAGTTCTAGGCTAATTTCAATTTCACATTTTAAAACAACTCCCATAATGCAGATTACTTTTCTTGTGGTATATCACTGGACATTATGATCTTACCTGTTGTTGTTGCCTCCACATCCACTGTATGTGAACTTATCACACTTGTCACTGGTTGGATTGTAGTAATAGGCTGGGAAATAGGCCCGACAAGGTCCTCTGGACATAGGCAAAAGGCAGTCTGAAAGCTGAACAGTGGGTGTGGGTTCCTCAGAAGAGTCGTCTGACCGCCCTTCAGCATCCACTGAAAAACATAATATATCAGATTAGTTAACTTACAAAAATATGTAAATTTAGGTAATTAATTGTGATGTCAAAGGACGTGGGCCGTGAGGATATACACACCACTACTGTGAAGTGCCGAACCTTTCCAAAACAAGTTATCGATTGTCTTTTCCCATCTAGCTGGGGCTGGCACTTTATATGGATTTAGTTGATTTTTACGGCCAGATGGCTTTCCCGGCGCCAGTAATTTCCAGAGGGATGCATTCACTGTATTAAGACAAACAAATACCCAATCCCCGATCTATTGGAATTAATTATAAAAATGAAATCCCTGACTCGGCCTGGAATCGTAGTCAGCCCTATGAACCGAGGGCCAATAAGCTGACCATTCCGCTAAGGAGCCGTAAGCTTGGTGTTCCTATTCCCACTCCCTATTCTTCAAGACCAAGAATAAAATTAACGTCGTCATAAAGTTTACGGTCTTGAAATGTATCAACCGATGAAATGAAATGAATTTAAATGGGTTGACATGGGTTGTTTTATTTTGCGTTGTGTGTGAATTTATGCAAATTATAGGATATAAGATCAGGGTTATCCAAGCTAGTTTCTTAATAATTATTTGTGTTATAATGTAAACTTGCTGAGTGACGTCATGAAATAAATAAATGGTACTGGTAATTATGACAATGTATTCCACTTTTTTAGATCTGTTAACATAGTACAATAGGTCTGACACCTGGCACCAGACTCCCCTCAATCACGACTTTGAGGGATTTTCTCTTGCGACAAGTATCGACGTATTGACCTTTGTTCTTTACTTCCATTAATTGTGGGCAGGAGCCAGTTAGGTTACGGTCAGATTTACAGCTTATGGTCTCAAGGCTCTTTATATATCACCATTCTCCCATACCACTGTCGAAGGTCGCCCAACCACAAGCAAAAATACGAGTAGGCCTATACCTGAGTGAAAATTAATAAAATTCATTATTTAGAAATTATCAACCAAATTATACGCACTGTCATACAGTTTGCATCCGCCAAGACACTAACTTCGCAGATATCCGTGGATACATTCGTGGATATCCGCATCCGCGCAGGGTTCTACCTATAAGAGCGCTGAGGTTCTAAACTCGCCGCTAGAGGTATATGGGTGCAACCCACGTGACGACAGAGCGAGTACGCGCACTGCGTCCAGTCGTGCTGAAAACAGTGAAATGGAGGCTTCAAAAGAAGAGTAAAGGAGTGTAGAGCGTTTCCTAACAGAAGAAGTGAGGGGAATGAAAATTTATCGAAGAATGGCACAAATGTACGGAGAGCACTGCATGGCCGTTGAAAGGGTCAAGGCATAGCACAAGCGATTCAGGGAAGGACGTATGTCGTTGGCCGATGATGCACGGTCTGGAACGCCACACCGCATTACCGATGCCATTGTCTAGCAGGTGGATGCCGTCATTATGTAGGGCGGGCGTGTTACGTTAGCAGCCATTGCCGCAGAGATCGGACTGAGCGTCGGATGGAAATTTCACTAAAAGTGCGCCCCCAATAGTTACCTCACAGTATTCAACCAGCACAGAAAGCATGTCGAATGGAGCTCTCTCTTGAACATCTGCTGCGCTGTGCTAAGGGAGGGAACGAGATGTCGCTGGAGATGAGACATGGTATCATCCCTTCGAACCCGAATAAAAACGACAAAGTCTCCAGTGGAAGTATGCAGGGTCGTCGCCACCCAAAAAATCCAATATGAGCTAAAGAAGGTTCTGAGAGGCAAACGATTTACGTCGGACACCGACGTCAAGCAGTACGTTCGGAAATGGTTCACAACTCGGCTCCAGGAATTTTACGAGACGGCCATTCACTGCCTTGTGTCGCATTGGGACAAGTGCCTCAGCAGTGCTGGGCAATATTTTTTAAAACAGGTTTTCATTTTATAGCCTCCACCTCGTTTCGTTTTGAATGGTCCTTATATAAACAAGGCTTCCACGTCTATAGAGGCACTTGGGTTCACTCAGCCTACACAGGGAACGAGCAATAGACGAATTCCTGAGGATAATGGTGGCTGGGTGTTGCCGAAGTTATGGGTAATGGAAATATTTATTTTTCATCCTCTCATTTGTCATCAGGGGCCTATACGAAGATCGCTTTATTTTACTTTGACTTTTTCTCTTGTTCCGAAAATGTACCTGACAAATATCAATTTTCTGTTATTTCATCCACTTAGAAGCAAGATGAAAAATATTGTTTGATAGTTGACCATTCCAGGAAACGAATTTGTGAATTTTGACTGATCTGTATCGACTGAATGTTGCACATGTGATTATGTGAAAGTAATTGCATCACCTGAGGTAATGTTGCCAATTACTCACGGACTCATGCTGTTCTGATAAGGTCGGGTTTATACCGGCAGCAATGAATCTCCCTCACAACACGGCAGTGCTGGGCGACCTACGTATGGAACACAATTTACCACCAACATTTCAAAATAACTTACATGATGGTGATGATGATAATAATAACAATAGGCTAATAATAATAATAATAATAATAATAATAATAATAATAATAATAATAATAATAATAATAATAATACTTGCCGGTAATAAAATGAACCGATTAGTAAAGGAGGGGAATTACGACTTACTGAAGCCCCATAAATTCACGCGATCTATGTGGCTTCAGGGATGCGACATGTCGACCGAAATTTTCTACACATTTTTCTTTATTTGCGGCTTCGAACCCCACTGACTAATTCTGGAAAATGAATTTTCACTTGGATAGGGACATTACGAATGGAAGTCCATCCAGCCTTATAATGGCGTATGGCTTTTAGTGCCGGAAGTGTCCGAGGGCATGTTCGGCTCGCCAGATGCAGTTCTTCTGATTTGACGCAAGTAGGCGACCTGCGCGTCGTGATGAGGATGAAATGCCGATAAAGATGACACGCACACCTAGCCTCCGTGCCAGGGGAATTAATCAATGATTGTTAAAATTCCCGACCCTGTCGGGAATCGAACCCGGAACTCTGTGACCAAAGACCAGCACACTACCCATTTAGTCACGGAGCCAGATATCTACCTAATATATATGTTCTTGTGAACATTAAGGTAATAAGTAGCCCCTCTTACCTGGAAGTCCCGTGTTAGATTCCCGGACAGTGAACTGAAAGGTAGGAAAAAAAAAAGAGAGTGAGAAAATGAAAACCCGTGCTCTGTGGCTGAAGGAGGTACACCAAGACTTGGAGGGAGAGAGATAGCCGGTGGTGGCGAGTCGAAATCGCGCGGCCGCCGTGGTTATCCGCGTGCGGTTGCTGCGCGCCGTAGGCAGACCCCGATGAAATCCTACCGCGGTGCTCTTCATTGAGTGTCGAGGTGGGCCGGCACGTTTACTTTGAACAAATTAGAGTGCTTAAAGCAGGCCGGCTGCGCCTGAATACGGTGTGCATGGAATAATGGAATAGGACCTCGGTTCTCTTTTGTTGGTTTTCGGAACCCGAGGAAATGATTAATAGGGACAGGCGGATTCGTAGTGCGACGTTAGAGGTGAAATTCTTGGATTGTCGCAAGACGGACCAAAGCGAAAGCATTTGCCAAGTATGTTTTCATTAATCAAGAACGAAAGTTATAGGTTCGAAGGCGATCAAATACCGCCCTAGTTCTAACCATAAACGATGCCAGCTAGCGATCTGCCGAAGTTCCTCCGATGACTCGGCGGGCAGCTCTCGGGAAACCAAAGCTTTTGGGTTCCGGGGAAAGTATGGTTGCAAAGCTGAAACTGAAAGGAATTGACGGAAGGGCACCACCAGGAGTGCAGCTCTTCAGGAAGAAAACTGGGGCAAACGAGGGATGCGCCTAGAAACAATTGGCCAAGCCACGAAACAAATGCATGGAAAAACGGGAAATGAGGAGTTAAAGGTGTAAGGACCTTTGCGAGAGTACGATGTCTGAGGGACAGAAAAATAGGTGGCTTGTGTAAGCATTGCTTTTCAATGGCTGTAACGAATGAATGAATGACAACCCCTGTGGGTGGGGGAGGCTGATGAAGAATACACCCACGATATCTCCTGCCTGTCGTAAGAGGTGACTAAAAGGTGTGATCAAGGGATGATGGAATTCGAACCATGATATTACTTGTGATTAGCTCCATTATATGAGGGACACCATGGGTCTGGAGGTTGCCTATGATTAGTACCATCGTGTGGATCCCACTGAGACAGGGGAGCAGGCACGCTCGATTGCATACATTAATGTCAATGCGTGAGTAGGTGCCTTGCGTTGCTCTAAATTGTGTTGATTCCTCTGTATTCAGAATGGGTCTACGTTACCTACGGGTAGTGCCACTATATGAGGAACATCATGAACGTATGTTGCCTGTGATTACGGTAGTACCACTATGTGAGGAACAACACGGGTTTGAGCATTGCTCGTGATTAGTACCATAATGTGATGAACACCATAGGTCTGCGTTGCCTGAGAGTTTGAACCATTATGAGAGGAACTCTTTTGCTTGTGGGTGGTACCATAATGTGTGATACACCGTAGGTTTACATTGCCTGTGATTAGTACCACTATGTGAGCAACACCACGGATCTTGACGGCAACCGTAATTAGTCCCACTATGTGAGGAACACCATGGGTCTGCTTTGCTTGTGAGTAGTGCCCTTGTGTGAGAAACACTATGGGTCTACATCACTTGTGATCACTACCACCATCCGAGGAACACCATGAGTCTACGTTACGTATGATTAGTACCACTATAGAATGAACCATAGTTCTGCTTTACCAGTGATTAGTACTGTTAAGAGGGTCCTCCCCCAACCACATGGCACTACAGCCCGTGAAGGGCCTTGGCCTACCACGAGACCGCTACTCAGCCCGAAGGCCTGCAGGTTACGAGGTGTCGTATGGTCAGCACGACGAATCCTCTCGGCCGTTATTCTTAACTTTCTAGACCGGGGCCGCTACCTCACCGTCAGATAGCTCCTCAATTCTAATCACATACACTGAGTGGATCTCGAACCAACCCTCAGGTCCAGGTAAAAATCCCTGACCTAGGGCCTCCGGGTAAGATGCAGGCACGCTACGTCTACACCACGGGACCGGCTAGTAAGAGGGGCCGGTGACCTTGATTTTGGACAAGCATCATCTCAGAAAATAAGCCATTGTGAATTGGATCTACTGATTATTTTGGATTCATGGTATTTTTCATCATTATTCGTTTTAAATTCTAGTCAGTGGATAGCCTATATTTTGAAGTTTGAATTATTATCGTGTCATTTCTTTGCACCTTGTACCATTAGGGGCTGGTGACCTAGCTGTTTGGCCCCTTTAAACAACCAACATTGTCATCATCATCATGAATGAATGAATGACGATGATAATAATAATATTGTGTGCATGTTGTAAATTGTGTAAAGATACTAAAACTAAGATTAATGTAAACATTTGTAGCTTAGCGACACTTTCTGGTTTCTTGCAGATTTCCGTTGGAACTTTCCATATTGCGTGGAGATGATATTGCATGAGCTTACGTTGTGTTATACTGTATTACTACAGAGGTAAGCTAGTTGTAAATCCTGTTTTTCTTCTGTTAATAATTTACTATTATATCATGGGCTGGTATTATTTAAGTACAGTATCTTTTATGAGAAGTAATGGCTGAGTTCGGAAGCTCGCTATTGTGTTCAGAGCGCTATTGTGTCTGACAAGTTGTCAGCAGGCAGACCCAGCGCCATGCAGCATATAATGTGAGCAAGCCAAAGCACAGCTTTCTTCTTCTTTAAACTACTCGGCCAATGACAGGCCTTGGCTCGAGCAGAGAAAGTAAACACCTTCTCCGTCTCTAAAATTTCACCGATCAAGGCTAGTCGAGGCCAAGGAGCTTGCCAGTTGGATAATGAGTTTTTTGTTGCTTGATTAAAGATATCAGGACGTTGTAATGACTAAGTATCCACTTACTTAAATATCTCTATGATAACCTGTTACGCTGTGATGTCTGTACCAATACGTATAGTCTGCGCTGGGCAGTTTACGCCTGGAACTGGTGTGAGGAACGATGGTTCTTAAGCCATAATTCATTGAAAAATGCACAGCCTGTTTCCAGTCATTCGACCGTGTCAGGAATTGAATAAATGAAGGCCCCATCTAACAGCGAGGATAATAATTGTGCCGGGTACCGAAGCCTGTCCTAATCCTCTGAGGTAATGATTAATGACTGACAGATGAAACGATATTGGAGAATGTTGCTGGAATGAAAGATAACAGGGAAAAGTCGGAGTACCCGCAGAAAAATCTGTCCCACCTGCGCTTTGTCCAGCACAAATCCCACATGGAGTGACCAGGATTTGAACCATGGAACCCGGCGGTGAAAAGGAAATGCGCTGCCACCTGAGCCACGGACGCCCTCCGTAATACATTAACTTGCTTAAATAAAAATGTACCGGGAGGTACACCTCAACGCCACGCATTCAAAATAAGCGCCTTAATGAACGCCTCTATCGGTCAAAAGGTGAAACTACACATACTTGGAACTTTAATCAGAAGATATCACCACTGAACTATTAAGTAATTGTTTTGTTGTGAAGTTTCCTAAACTGACTGAATTTCTCCTTGTTTTGTTTTGCTATACATCAAGAAGTTTGGACATTTTTCTACAGATGACACTACTAAAAACTATGATCATGCACTCTGTTGCAAAATGAAAGAATTTATAATTTAAAGAAGTTTTGTATTTCTAGGTTGTCCATAACTGAATCAATGTTCATTTATTTTTGGATTGGCAACACTTCCTTTCCTTTCCGCCAGTTTTGAATCGGACCAATCATAAATTTTGGTAATAAATTTTCCACCAATCCCGCATTTCCTGTTCACTTTGAATCTGCCAATAAAAATTAAGAGGGTGTGTCCTGATTAGTCTTGAATGATCTCGAACCTTCCCTGTGGGTATATAAACTGCGGCTTTTCATGTTTCCTTTCAATTGATCACCGACTTGATAAGTGTGTGTGTTAAGGCAGGAGACGGGGCTGCCTCTTTCTTCGGCCAGCAGAACATCTATAAGGTAATGGCCACATAACTTCATTCTTTCTTGCTACCTCCGCAGCTTTATTCGAAGGGAAGGTCCGACTCTTTAATTATGTAACCATACTTTTCTAAAATGTAACTTTCTTTCGGCTCATGTAAAAACTTCATAAAATCTTTAACTGTAAATCGGGGATAGAGAGTGAGTAACCCTCTCGAGCTACCCTTCATCTTGGTTTGAGGTGACTCCGTTTTAGCAACCTTTCCTTCCCGTAATGAATTAAGGTTATTTCCATGCGAGCCACCTCAGTAGTGTGGGATAGCCCCAGTTTCATCGGCCAAGAGCCCTTTAGGATTTTATATTTCATTATCTGGAGCTCAGTGTTCGCCTCCATTCAATTTGTGTTCGGGCCGTTTATTTAACCTGTTCCTTTTCGCAAAGGCCCTGTAGATTGGGTACTAGATACCCCTGTGTAAAAACCAATTCATTTTGTAAATGGTGGCTTGAAAGGCCAGAGATTGTAAATTTTAATGTAATGTTGCCTTGAGTAGGCTGGGAAAACTGAGAGCCTGTAAGCTCTTTTTCAAAGTTTTGTAACAGTAAAGTTGGCTCTGGAAGGCTAGATATTGTAATTTAGGGAGCACGTGCTCTTGAATTAAGGGGGCTTGTAGCCCAGAATTGTCAAGGTCCGAACCGTGAACTTTTCAAATTATGAAATCGTCATTGTACCTGATGTTTCATTGTTATATTTATTCAGTGAAAAATTGTTAAGTTTGAAGTTCTAAAAGACATATAACCTTCAATTCAAGTTTTAAATTAATTTTAACCTTCTTTAACCTCTTTCTGCTCCACGGGTATCCCCGGAACAAAAACATTTATTACATCTTACGCCACTTCCGTACTTACACGTTCGGCCTAAATACACAATATTGGCTACTGTGGGCAGATGCACTAGATAATGGTAAGTCATATCGTCCATCATCTCGTGTAGCCCAGAGCCATACAATCGATCTCCTCCTGTCCACCTAACTTCCGCGTGGGTGACCTTCAGATGATTACACTGAAGGGTGCTGCCATCTGAGCCCTTCATATAGTAGCGAGCAACTAGCCAGGACTAGCGAAAGCTAGGCCGGAATAATGGCAAACCACTTCTACGATGACCAAATATTGAGGCTCATAACTCATAAATATGGGAGGCCACCCAAAACCATCGTCAGGGCCACCGACGGTTGGATTCGAACCCCCTAGCTCCCGAATGCAAGCTCACATCATCGCGACTTACCGCTTGACCAGCTCACTCGGTGCAATGTAAGTGTTACCACTGCCTAGTAGAGAATGTGTTAACCGTTAGAGTTCCTCGACTCTTATCGTTTGAAGTATGTTAATTACTCAGACTATTCACATCAATGTCAGTTTCACCAGTCATTTCACCTGTCACAGACCATTATCTGTGTATTCACTACAAGTATCTCTGGTTGTCGTCCAGGTAGAACTGTATCCATGTTTGTCTCTTTCAGCATCACGGCAAAACGGATTTTCATGAAAGCATTTAAGTTCAGGATAAAGAATGGTGGGATAGAGCTCAGGCGGTAGTTCGTCGGCCCCTCACCACTGGGTCCCATGGTTCAAAACCCGGTCACTCCATGTAAGATTTGTGCTGGACAAAGCGGAGGCGGGGCAGGTTTCTATCCGGGTACTTAGGTTTTTCCTGTCATCTTTCATTCCAGCAACACTTTCCAATATCATATTATTTAATTTCATCTATCAATCATTAATCATTGCCCCAGGGGAGTGCGACAGGCTTCGGCAGCCGGCAGCATTCGTATCCTCGCTGCTAGATGGGAGTTTCATTCATTCCATTCCTGACCCGGTCGAATGACTGGAAACAGGCTGTGGATTTTCATTTTTTTTTTCAATTCGATATCACACACCGTTGTCATTTTATCATCTGCTTAAGCTGGCCAATCAGATCGCGTCGGAGAATGCAGAGCGGGTCTCGGCCCACGAGTGGCCACGGCTGGCCAACCGAGCAGAGGAGTGGTGGCTGTGGTCTACCGTGGATCCACACCTCTGTATTCGGGGGCATGGAGAGGGTCTGGTACCCACCGTCGGCTGTCCTGAGAATGGTTTTCCGTGGTTTTCCATTCTCCTGCACTAAGGCGAATGCCGGGACAGTTCCTAGTGTAGGCCACGGCCGTCAACATTCACAGCACATCTCCTTCACCGTAACAACTCTCCCGGCCTGAGAGACGGCGTCACCGTTTAGGAGGCCCGCCTCCCCCTTCAGGTGAGGAATTAAAACATTTAAGCAGGCGCTTTGCGGGGGTGCTAGTAAATCTGTACGTGGCTTAAAAATAGCGTGAGGGCCATGCCAAAAATCAGCATCGAACACAAACCCACCGCGTGTTTCAGCCAGTGTCACTGTAATGTACTTGCTTTGGCGCGATCCTATCAGCTTGGAGGTCTCTATTCAAACCTCTCCCCTGGCGAGGTTTTATTCTTCGACTGGTGTTCTCATTCCAGTCTTAAGCCACGTACAGATTTAGCAACACCGCCTCGCAAAGCCCATTTGAATTCGCGCGCGAAGTGATCTAACTGGCTAACTTCAGCAGCTGATAAAATGCCAACGGTGGGAGGTATCGAATTATTTCTTTCAAATTATTTATCAGTATGACCAACCCTCAAACGCTCATATACCCAGTTCAAAAAAAAAAATAATAAAAAAAAGAAATCAACAAGAGGGTGGAGGGTTTCAGAGGAGACCTAAAACATAAATCTCGATGTATCTCTCTTACGATTGATTTTTCAGGAACATTATAAAAAACTTCTCTTCCTAATATGTAACCGATATAGGCTAGTGAAAAATAAGGGGAAGAGGAGCGGATATCTAACGGTAAGTCTATGTAGAATTTTTATGGAAAACATACAGGCAACGTTTTAAAGGCTTTGTATGCTGCATCTGTCTGTACTAAGGCAACTATTTTAATGTTAACCTGATACTTAATTTAATTTAGTCTGGAGATCTATATGGAATTAGCGTAAGCAACTGTACAGAGTAATAGTACACAGCGTCACTGAAAAGAGCGTTAAGAGAGAGGTACAGCAGGGTGAGAGTGAACTGTGCATATGTGGTCTTTCATTGATCGTGCTATTAGGATATTATTATTATTATTATTATTATTATTATTATTATTATTATTGTTCGTACGTATGTCTCACTGGGGTGGAATTGTATTTTAGTTATATAATTTGATTGTGATTAATTGTGCTTTATTTACTATTTAATTACGGTAGAATTAATTATGACTAATGTATTCTAATTGGCTTAGTGTAAGAGAAGTCTCAATAGCCTTAACTATCTATCTATCTATCTACTTCGACACAAACCTACACACCGAGCGAGTTGGCCGTGCGGTTGGGGGCGCGCAGTTGTGAGCTTGCATTCAGGAGGTAGTGTGTTCGAACCCCAGCTTCGGCAGACCTGAAGATGGTTTTGCGTGGGTTCCCCATTTTTACCTTAATGAAGGCCACGGTTGCTTCCTTCCCACTCCTACCCCTTTCCTATACCATCGTCGCCTGAACGGTTGTATAGTTGGTTAAGTGCTTGTCTTCTATGCTTAGGGTTGCAAATTTGAACTTTAGACAGTAGATTGGCATAGAGGAGTAATTAACTGCGAGAGACTCGTATCAGTAAATTTACCAGTACATTTTCATATGTTATAAAAGTCCAGTGAAGAATGTTTACAATTTGTTTTACGTCACACCGACACAGATAGGTTTTATGGCGGCGATGGGATAGGAAAGGCCTAGGAGTTGGAAGGATGCGACCGTGACTTTAATTAAGGTACAACCCCAGCATGTGTCTGGTGTGAAAATGGGAAACAATGGAAAGCGATCTTCATGGCTGCCGACAGTGGGGATCGAAACACCCCCCCCCCCCCCAGTAACCATGCTCCTAAATCACTGAGCACAGTAGTTTGAAAGGGACAAGGAAATAAATCCAGTAACTTACAGTGAGGGATGATAAATAGAAGAGAGACCAAGATGCATTACTGTAGCATTGAACCGATTACTCCTAATTCAATCAAATCTATTACTGAGGACTCTTATCATTAACTGATCTCTCTTTGTCTAGTTCTAAACTTTTCATGGTCAATATTTGGGAAAATTTATGACTAGTTGTCTAGACGAGAACTTTGCGCATCTGGATTGAAGGTCCAGAGAGGAAAACAATTGAAACACTACTGTTATGTTCAACCACCTTTCAACTACTGGTGAGATACTTTATAATGCCACAGGTTGGCCCTTTCAGTCCTCAAGCTCGAAATATAATACCTGGATTGGGTGGGTATCGAACACAGAGCCTCCATATAAAACGCAGGCAGGCATCCTCTACACCCAGGAGCTAGCCAGTTTTCTGCGTCCAGCACAAATTTCACGCACTCAACTTGGACCTCAGAAGTTTCAGAATAGTTGACACAGAGAAACTTAGCATGTACAAAATTAATTTAGTAAATATTCCCCTCTCGTTCCCCATTGTGAGCAGAGTCCCTTTCTACTAAACAAAGAGGGCACACTTCATACGCGCAGCGGCAGTTCTGCAGTCACCAATCATGTCAAGGTCCTCGTTGAGCTGCATCTTAATGTGGCATTCATTTTCTGATCAGTTGGTTTAGATAATGTTGTGCCTGCAAAAATCACTGTGTGAAATATTTCAGCTTTGAACCTTGGCCGGTAAGATTCTGTCATCTAAGGTTCTCGCTCTTCATAATATATGTGCTGCAGGTCAGTTTTTCTCCAAAATATTACCACAACGGTTTTAGCAGGCGCAACGACAATATCAAATATGCCTTCATAGTTCTGTAACAAAGTAACTTTTTCTATAAGTTTGATTAAATAAGCTTAACATTCATGGTTGTCTGCCAGTGGTTGTCAACCACCACAGGTTGATACGTAACGTTTGGTAACAAGTGGACTCAAATCCGACCGATGGATACCTTTGACATGAATTTTCATGGTATCCCATTTCAGTTCCAGACAACAATGAAGACGATACTTTTATTTAGAACACAAATCTTCCCAATCCAGGTCTCATTTAACTACTAATACACTCATCAGTTTAGACACCACAGTACCTCAGGTTAAGGAATATAGGTATCCTAATAAACGCTGTTAGCCACGAAGTATCCAGTTACAAAATTGAAATAATAAGCTTTACTCACAACAATATCGAGCTAGTGATAAATGAATTAATAAAATATGCAGATTTTAGTTACCTGTACATATTAGAATTAAAATCAACCGAGCAAGTATCCGTGCGGTTAAGCTCGTGCAGCTGTGAGCTTGAATTCGGGTGGTAGTGGGTTCAAACCCCACTGTTTGCAGCCCTGGAGATGTTTATCCGTGGTTTCCCATTTTCACACCAAGCAGATGTCGGGACTGTATCTTAATTAAGGCCACGATTGCTCCCTTCCCCCTGCTAGCCCTTTCCTGGTCGCCATCGTCGCCATAAGATCTATCTGTGTCTTTGCGTCGTAAGGAAAAGCATAATAATAATAATAATAATAATAATAATAATAATAATAATAATAATAATAATAATAATAATAATAATAAAATGGCGTATGGCTTTTAGTGCCGGGAGTATCCGAGGACAAGTTCGGCTCACCAGATGCAGGTCTTTTGATTCGACTCCCGTAGGCGACATTAGCGTCGTGATGAGGATGAAATGATGATGAAGATGGAAAATACACCCAGCCCCCGTGTCAGCGAATTAACCAATTATGGTTAAAATTCCCGACACTGCCGGGAATCGAACTCGGGACCCCTGTGACCAAAGGCCAGCAGGCTAACCATTTAGCTATGGAGCCAATAATAATAATAATAATAATAATAATAATAATAATAATAATAATAATAATAATAATAATCAAAATAGACAGAGTGAAACATATCCGGTATTGACAAGAAATTAATTGCAGTATACCTGTGGTAACTGTAACTGTAACAGTCTATCTTTTTTGCTAGACATTTAAGTGGAGGTAAATCTACGCGGGGAAAGGCAATATTAACAAGTTAAATTCATTGTGAGCTCATCCTATGTCAGGAAACCACATTTAGGTATAGATAATTTTGACTGATTTTCTGGAAATAGAAAATTGTCTTTCTTAATATTGCTGGACATAGGGCCCGTTGGTTGAATGGCAAGCATCTTCGTCTTCAGTTCAGAGGGCTCTGAGATGGAGTCCAGACCGGGTCGGAGATTATAGCCACGTCCGATTAATTCATCCGCTTCGGGGACTGGGTGTTTTGTTTGTCCTATTTTACATGTCTTCATATACACACAACACAGCACGACATTATACCAAACAATACAGGAAGGACATCCGGCCGTAAAAAAGGGACAACAGAGTATGGGGAAAGTGGAAGCAGAAGAAGAAGAGGAAGAAGAAGAGGAAGAAGAAGAAGAAGAAGAAGAAGAAGAAGAAGAAGCATAACTGGGCCTAGATTCGGCAGTTATATGTATATATTGCTTGTTGTTTCGAGAAACTTACTATAATAAATATATTCTTTGCCCACAAATCAGATTTCGAAGAGATATTAGGTATGTAATCTACACTCAAAATTCTTAATAAATAAAAATTAATGACAAAAAATTCCAGATTTTAAATAATTGGATTCTCATACATTATCGTCACACAACACATCATTATCACCTATATTCCTGTCCATACCATAGTTCTGATTACACAATTAAATACTTCAAATTAGCAAAATAAACATAAATTTAGCAATCTTATCCAAAACGCTTAAGCAATTTATTCATAATTTGATATTTTTTAATTGCGTGGGTTTGGTCAGGTCTATCAATACTGTATAAGTTATTGCCAATTTCGAACCTTGTTTAGAAGGATGTAGGATTTAATTTGATGCCTTAGGAAATTAACGTGGTAAACGAATTTACACTCCGTTTAGCGAAACTAATTTTCCTCCAAAAAATTGAACATAGCTGATTTTGAATAATTTATGTTAAATGCATTCACGGGAATACCGTGAATGTACACATATAATACCTAAGGACCTGTCTTAGCAGCACGAGAAGCAGACTGAATTGGTTCAGAGAAACCAGTTTTTGTTATATTCGTTTTGTTGAAGGCTAGATTCCTATCCGCTGGAGGGTATTTTGACAAGTACAGGTAAGATCAAATAACACGAAATGATTCATTGAGACTTAAGGTGTAGGTGGTAGCAGAGTTGTTTAAGGTTCTAGCGTGACAGACTAATGTAATTTAAACTACTAAATTATCTTTAACAATAATAATTCTCAAGCGTGATAGTAAGCAAAAATATGTATATTAAGTCAGGCTTGTGGGCTGAATGGTCAACATCGAGGCCTTCTGTTCAGAAGATCCCGGTTTACATTCTCGGCCGGGGATTTCAATCGAGTCTAGTTAACTCCTCAGATTCGTGGAGTGGGTCTTTGTGTTTGTAGCAACACACTTCTTTTCATACATACACATACAATGCATCGCCCTACCAACCACCACAGAAATAAATACGCGATAGTGAATATGTTCTTCCACATATGGTTGGCGTCAGGAGGGGCATCCGGCCGTAAAACAAAGATAAATCCACATGCGCAAACATCTTGAAACCATGACGCTATCAGAGTGTGGAAAAAGTTGCAGATTAAGAAGATTTGTATTAAACTAAACGAAAGCCCTTTATTTATTCCTTCTTACACGCTAAAGCTTGCTGACGGGAGGAACGGCAACAAAGTTATGTTTATATGCATTTTTTGTAAGAGATTACGAATATTTACACCGATATACCGTCGACTTGATGTGAATAAAATCCGTCTGTTAATTTACGAGGCTGTGGTTTCTTTATCACCGGGCGAGTTGGCCGTGCGGTTAGGACCGCGCAGCTGTGAGCTTCCATCCGGGAGATAGTTTGATTGAAATCCACTGTCGGCAGCTATGAAAAAGGTTTTTCGTGGTTTCCCATTTCCACACCAGGCTAATGCTTGGGCTGTACCTTAATTAAGGCCACGGCCGCTTCCTTCCCACTCGTAGGCCTTTCCTATCCCATCGTCACCATAAGATCTATCTGTGTCGGTGCGACGTAAAGCAAATTGTAAAAAAAAAAAAAAAAAAAAACAGTTTTCTTTATCGGCAGATGCAGTTGTAGTTTGAAAAGGAAGCTGTTTTAGCCTATATATTAAATACCACTCCCGTGTTCATCTGAAGTTGATGATGTAAACTATGGAAAAATACTTCCAGAATGGCTTACTTAAGTTTTAATAGCTGCCTCTGTGGATCCGTGGTAGAGTGTCGGCTTCCGAATCCCAAGATTGCGGGTTCAAACCCGGCAGAGATAGTCGGATTTTTGAAGGGCGGAAAAAAGTCCATTCGATACTCCATGTCGTACGATGTCTCCATGTAAAAGATCTCTGGTGATACATTTGGTATTTACCCGACAAAATTAATTAAATCTCAGCCATAGACGTCCAAGAGAGATCCGGTTTACTATGTCTGCCATCTAGCGGACCTAGAGTAAAACGGAACGTCGAAATTGATGAGCAGACAGCCAGATGGCGTCAAATCACAATGTCTGCACACGGTAGCTGAGGCCATACGATTATCATATTAAGTTTTAATCACATAGTAGTGTTATCTGAATCTTAGTGAACTCTGCTTCTGTCAGATTTTTAAGATTAGTCTCCATAACGTACCAGAAACGAACAGGGTAAAGTATATATTCATCTAGTAGCCGCTGGTCGAGACTAACTCAACTGTGCGGGGTCCATGCTTTTTCAAGGAAACATTTATGTTACAAGACATAAAAATTGTACGATAATGTGTCCTATGACAAATCCGTTCAGGGCCGATAAAGGAATATATATTTAAGAATGGGTTCGGACGACAGGGGTTATATTTTATTTACGATTTGTAAATGTGTCAACTATCTATTTTAAAATAACATATTTCTCAATTATTGGAGTTTAACACATTACTGGTAATTATAGAATACAAGTGCATATTTTATACTTAATTTAATTAATTAAATGTGAGATTTTTCTACCATTTCCTGGCTCTTTCGAAAAGCTTAATGACACGGCTCCATAAACAATCACCTGGCTCGTAGGACTGCTCAAATAATGTTATTGGTTTTACGTCCCGCTAACTAGGCCTACTTTTTAAATGGTTTTCTGAGACGACGAGGTGCTAGAATTTTGTCCTGCAGGAGTTCTTTTACGTAACCCGTGAATGTTGTGGGAGCAACTTATTTCAGGGTATCGAAATGAATCCAAACTCAAAATAATTACTGGCGCACTGACTTCTAAAAGTAAACCACTCGCATACGAGTAAGAAAACTAGCTGACAATAATATTACAACTAATTATATAACTTTTGCATTCTGACATCGTTCTTAGTTATGGAAACAGCTTTGTTGTTTTCATTACTGTAATGTACCATACCTCAGAAGTTGAGAATTACAAGGCCGAGTGGTTACTTGCTTCTCACCAATATGGCCCCAGTTCAAATGGCGGTCAATGCAAGTGGGATTTCTGTTGAGAAAAGTTCTGTCTCTGAGTTTTCTGTTAAAATACTATATACCGAGCTCGATAGCTGCAGTCGCTTAAGTGCAGCCAGCATCCAGTATTCGGGAGATAGTAGGTTCGAACCCCACTGTCGGCAGCCCTGAAAATGTTTTCCGTGGTTTCCCATTTTCACACCAGGCAAATGCTGGGGCTGTACCTTAATTGAGGCCACGGCCGCTTCTTTTCCACTCCTAGCCCTTTCCTGTCCATCGTCGCCATAAGACTTATCCGTGTCGGTGCGACGTAAAGCAACTAGCAAAAAAAAAAAAAAAATCCTACATCTTGTTGGTTACAAGATAATACTTGAGAAAATTAATTTTTAAATCCCATACTAACTCATTTTAGGTTTCTTGGCGGCGATTATCGCTATTACGTATGTTCTATAGAGATCTATGTAATTTTGGTACTTATAGAATTGAACACAATATCATTTCGGAAGAGCCTCCGTGGCTCAGACGGCTGCGTGTCGGCCTCTCACCGCTGGATACTGTGGTTCATATCCCGGTCACTCCATGGGAGATTTGTGCTGAACAAAGTGGAGGCGGGACAGGTTTTTCTCCGGATACTCCGGTTTTCCCTGTCATCTTTAATTCCAGCAACACTCTCCATTCTCATTTCATAGCATCTATCAGTCATTAATAAATCACTTTGGGAGTGGCGACCCCATCGTACTAATAGCCTATATATGATTAATTCATTATATCCTGACCCGGTCAATGACTCGCAAACAGGTTGTAGGTTTTCATTTTTATTTTCATTTCATTTCGGAAATGTGAATTTCTACAACCCTTTTCAGTTTCTCTTGGGTTTGCAGCAAACAAAATTTTACGAGATTCTTTAGATACGCCTCTTCCATCAAAATTGAAATTCCTACGTGTTACCAATCTCTGATTTACTTTTGAACCCGACATCTTCGAAAGGAGAAGGAAATAACTAGGTTGACGTAAATAACATTCTGAAGTGCGAAAAAAAAAAATGTACTCACCAACAATGGCATCGAAGTATTGAGGTCGTTTGCTTGCCGCCCACGCTAGCGTGATAACGCTCGCCAACAATAGCAACTTGTAGAAGGCCATGACTAAACACTGCTGGTATGTACTGGTGAAGAAAGTCTAAGCACGCTCTCTTGAAGTCTGTAGACTGACTGGTAGTTGGAACAGGTAACGGTCGGCTGTTAGCTAGGTCGTGTGCAGCTCAGCCTTATAAAGAGAGAGGTGCTTCAAGAGAGGGGGGCAGGCGATTTGATAATACCTCAGTGGGGGAGGCTACACACGACAGGTGTATATGGGTGGGGAATAACAATACTATTGTCCTAGACGTGTGGGTGGTAGATAGTGTATTATGGTCCATAATCTAGCCGCATCTTCATTAACTTAGTAACTTTCCCGAGGTCGTTCCACCAGTTCTGAACAGTATTGGATTCCTCTATTGACTGGCTAGGTATATTCTGCCATCAAGACTGCAATACTGAATCGCAGCACGTATAATTTTTAACATCGTACAAGTTTTACCCAGTCAAAAATCATTAATGGCTTATGTACTTTATAGATTTAAGGTGGTCAAGTTTTCACTGCTTCTCGTAACTGCTACGTAGATTAGCTCATTAGAGTCCTTAAAATGCGTCATATCTGTTTCGGTACTGGCATTCAAAGAACTTCTTTCTGGCAACATTTCATTACATGTTGTAAACTTCATATTGGTCCATGGTGGAAATTTAGTATGTTAACAACTCAATCAATCAATCAATCAATCAATCAATCAATCAATCAATCAATCAATCAATCAATCAATCAATCAATCAATCAATCAATCAATCAATCAATCAATCAATCAATCAATCAATCAATCAATCAATCAATCAATCAATCAATCAATCAATCAATCAATCAATCAATCAATCAATCAATCAATCAATCAATCAATCAATCAATCAATCAATCAATCCTGATCTGCATTTAGGGCAGTCACCCAGGTGGCATATTCCCTACCTGTTGTTTTTTTAGCCTTTTCATAAATGATTTCAAAGAAATTGGAAATTTATTGAATATCTCCCTTGGTAAGTTATTCCAATCCCTATAATTTCCACCTTTCCACCACTTTAATAATCTTTGATTATTCTTACGTTAAAATAACATTAATCTATTTAAAAAACGGTACACATCGAGCGAGTTGGCCGTGCGGTTTGGGACACGCAGTTAGCTTGCATCCGGGAGACAGTGGGTTCGAATCCTACTGTCGACAGCCCTGATGATGGTTTTCCGTGGTTTCCCATTTTAACACCAGGCATATGCTGGGGCTGTACCTTAATTAAGGCCATGGCTGCTTCCTTCTCACTCCTAGGCCTTTCCTATCCCATCGTCGCCGTAAAACCTATCTGCGTCGGTGCGACGTAATCAAATTGTAAAAAAAAAGGTATATGTTTCGTTTGCTTTTGAAAACATCTTCAACCGTGTTCATAGTTGAAGATTAAAATTCACACAAAGTACCAGTTTCATAAATACACACAATTAACAACACATTGTTAAGAATATCTATGTATACAGAGTGTTAGGGGTATACGTGCAGATATTAAGCTAGTCGGCAAAGAAAAATACATCTCACAATATATGCTATATACTTTTTACCTTGTCCTATTAGTTTGCCCGTAACTGACCCAAATATTTCAGGACCTAATGTGTTCTGAACGGCCGTAACAGGATACGCCGGTTACGTCATTTTGTCCACGCGTAGTGGACGTACAATAGCAGAGTATAGGGCTTGTTGAACCTGTTTCTTATCGCAGGCCAACACATGTTGTTGTGCACTTCCCCTAAAGGCTTGGCAAGTAGGAGAGGTTGACTCACGTGTCTGGCCACTTGCTGCACTTGAAAACCGGTCTAGGGTAGTCTGTGTGAAAAGTACACAGAATCCTTACAGTGACGTCGAAGATCCGTACCACCAC
The DNA here is from genome assembly GCF_040414725.1 of Anabrus simplex. NCBI lineage: Eukaryota > Metazoa > Arthropoda > Insecta > Orthoptera > Tettigoniidae > Anabrus > Anabrus simplex. The sequence continues at coordinate 65,765,478 of NC_090269.1, forward strand.
ATGCATGCGAAGCAAGTGTTGTGTAGTTGTGTGCGATTTATAAGACGTCAATGGCATTACTCAGTGATCCAAGCTGACAAAATTAAAGGAGATAGTTAATAAGTAATGAAAAATGGGCGCAACATTTCTGTGCTGTTATTGCGACAGTCTACGATGAACTTCTGACAATAGACAATGCGAGTTGTCTATGCTTATTCATAAACTTTTCAGGTCAATGAAAGGACGGTGGACACTGAAAGAAAAGACTATAAGTGTTCAGTGAAATTGTTATTAATGAGACAAATTTCAAAAACCGTAGTTTGAACCATCGTGAACATTGCTCGAAGGAAAAAGAGCTACTGTGGAATTGCCGCCGAGCATTTGTAATAGAAGGCTTATTCTTCCTTTTCCTAATATGTTTACCCTCCAGGGTTGGTTTTCGCTGGGACTCAGCAAGGGATCCCCCTCTACCGCCTCAAGGGCAGTGTCCTGGAGCGTGAGACATTGGGTTGGGGATACAACTGGGGAGAATGACCAGTACCTCGCCCAGGCGGCCTCACCTGCTATGATGAACAGGGGCCTTGCGGGGGGATGGGAAGGGATAGACAAGGAAGAGGGAAGGAAGCGGCCGTGGCCTTAAGCTAGGTACCATCGCGGCATTTGCCTGGAGAAGTGGAAAACTGCGGGAAACCACTTTCAGGATGGCTGAGGTGCGAATCGAACCACCTCTACTCATTTGACCTCCCGAGGCTTAGTGGACCCCGTTCCAACCTTCGTACCACTTTTCAAATTTCGTGTCAGAGCTGGAAATCGACACCGGGCCTTCGGGGGGTGGCAGCTAATCACACTAACCACTATACCACAGAGGCGGACAGAAGGCTTATTACTGGACAGTAAGTGCCGATAGGTAAAATGACTGTAATGGACCCGCTTAATTAGAACTTCCGTAATCATAATAATATTACTACTACTACTACTAATAATAATAATAATGTCTTTACGTTCCACTAACTAATTTTCACGGTTTTCCGAGACGCTGAAATGCCAGAACTTCTTACCGCAGTGTTTTTTAATGCAAGTAAATCTACAGACACGAGACTGACTTATTTGAGCACCTTCAAATACCACCGAACTGAGCCGCCATCGAACCTGCCAAGGTGGGATCAGAAGACCAGCGCTCTATCGTCCGAGCTACTCAGTCCGGCATTAGAGGTTAGAATAAATTTGTCGAGTGGTTAGGGGCGCGCAGCTGTGAGCTTGCATTTTGGTGATAGTGGATTCGAACTCCGCTGTCGGCAGCCGGGAAGATGATTTTCCGTAATTTCCCATTTTCACATCAGGGAAATACTGGGACTGTACCTTTATTAAGACCTCGAACACTTCCTTCCCACTTGTATCCCTTTTCTCTCCCATCGTCGCCGTAAGACCTACTTGTGTCAGTGCGACGTAAAACAATATGTAAGTACATGTTTCGGTAATTTCGGAGACATGTCCGCAATTATAAGATTAATAATAATTCGGACTTGTTAAAAGTTCACTATTTTCTTTAGTATTTTCTGACAGATTACCAGCTACGAAGTTTCAGTGGGGAGTTTAACTTTTATTTTTATAATAGTTAGTAATAATAGACTAACACAGTTTTTATTATAATATTGGTACGTGGCTTTACGACGTATGCAAGCTGACAGCCGCGCGCTCCTAATCACACGGCCAACTCGCTCAGTAATAATAATAATAATACTAATAATAATAATAATAATAGTAAATGTTTACGTGCCAATGGAGACGCGTGGTTTCGGAATTTTTCCCACAGGTATTCTTTAACGTGCCTGTAATTCTACCGATCAGAAGCGGACGTATTTGAGCACCTTCAAATACCAGCGGACTGAGCCAGGATCGAGCCTACTAAGTTCATGAAACCAAAGCTTGAACCGTCTGAGCCACTCAGCCTGGCAACGTTTATTTTGATACGTTTAATAGGCACTGCAAAAGCAGAATGCTTTAATTTACTATTAAACAAGTTCTTTTCGTTCGGAAGCACGAAAGGGAGGTACGTTTAATTTATTTATTTTTATAACATGTCCCTTATTGGTATGAAGCAAAATGTTCGATGTGCTTTGAAACTTCAATTCTGATACTACTCACTTGGAAATCCTATCCCATGCATTCTTTCGTTGACGTAAGAAACTTTATTTACGTACACGTCAACATGGGGTGTTTCTGCATATGGCGAGTTGGTCTACGAAGAATCCATAGTATTGAAATCACACCGTGGGAGAATATTTCACGTAAGCAGTTTGACAAATTCACTAGACCTGTCACGTGCCGGTTAGGTTGTCTGCTGTTCCTAGCGACGGGGATGTGGTGGGACGGGTTCCCGCCCCTACATGAAACCACCGGACTAGAGGTATGAGCTGTCTGTCTGACCTTGACCTGAATAACAGCTGTCAGAGGGGCGAATTATCGTCCGTACTAGTACGCGAGTTACTTCGTTGTAGTAGTATTTGAATAATGCCAGTGTATGAATACCACGAATACCATGATATACTGCTAGTGTATCGTGTGGCAGAACAGAACACGCGTCGCCCTCCATGAATCTATCGGAAAAGGCTTCCCAACAGACAGGTGCCGAATCCAGCAACGAAACTTGCTGTACTGCAGCGTATTCGCGATACAGGTTGTGTTACATCACGCTTTCAGAAGCGATGGCCTAAACGGCCACGTGTAATTCTAGACGCGGAAGAAGACATCCTGACAATGGAAATGAAGTGGCGTATGGATATTAGTGCCGGGAGATCCCAGGACGGGTTCGGCTCGCCAGGTGCATGTCTTTTGGTTTGACTCCCGTAGGTGACCTGCGTATCTTGATGAGAATGAAGTGAGGATGAAGACAACACATACACCCAGCCCCATGCCAGGGAAAATAATCATGGTGGTTAAAATACCGACCCTGCCGGGAATCGAACCCGGGACCCCTGTAACCAAAGGCCAGCACGCTAACCGTTTTGCCAAGGAGCCGGGCATCCTAACAATAGTAAACGATGATCCCGGGCGCCGTACGCATAGTATAAGACGTGCCGTTGCTGTACCAACTTGGACCATACGTAGGACACTGCATGAAGAACGAGTGCATCCTGACCATATTCAACGGGTGCAGTGTCCTTGACAGCTGATTACTATTTTTTTACGAGTTGATGTACCTCGCCACGACACAGATAGATCTTACGGCGACGACGGGACAGGAAAGGGCTAGGATCGTGAAGAAGCAACAGTGGCCTTAATTAAGGAACAGCACCAGCATTTGCCTGGTGTGAACATGGCAAACCACGGAAAACCGTCTTTAGGGCTGCCGACAGAGGAGTTCGAACCCACTATATCCCACTCATGGGCTGTGGAACATCCCCATTCAGTAGGAGAAGGCAATTTCCAGCACCGGTTATGAATTAATATCTGGATGGGTGTAGTAAAAGTCGGTTACGTGGACTAATCATCTTTTTATTAATGTTACCTTGCTCCTGTAGATACAGTACGTTACTTGAGCTTTCAGAGGACGTGTCGCTTCGACTACGCAGAACCACGTGGATTTTACACGATGGTGCAGACATTTCCTCAACGGTGGACAGGACGATGTGGAACTATCAATTGGCCAGCCAGATCTCCAGACCTTATTCCAATGGACTTTTATGTCTGGGGGAAAATGAAACACAAAGTATATCGAACTGAAGTAACCACTTCGGACGACTTCCGTGAACGTATTGTTTAAGCAGCAGAGGATATTCTGAACAACCCTGGTGAAATGAAATGAAATGTCGTATGGCTTTTAGTGCCGGGATATCGCAAGACGAGTTCGGCTCGCCAGGTGCAGGTCTTTCCATTTGACTCCCGTAGGCGACCTGCGCGTCGTGATGAGGATGAAATGATGATGAAGACAACACATACACTCAGCCCCCGTGCCATTGGAATTAACCAATTAAGGTTAAAATCCCCGACCCGGCCGGGAATCGAACCCGGGACCCTCTGAACGGAAGGCCAATACGCTGACCGTTCAGCCAACGAGTCGGACACAACCCTGGTGTCTTGGCTCGAATGCGTCGCAACCTGCAGAGAAGCCCAGGGTGTTCACTTTGAACAATTGCTACGAGTTTTACTTTGGTATGTCAGATGTTACGCCATTTCTGCAACGTAATGGCTTGGGAGTACAGTACAGTATCGTTATAGTATTTTGAGTCTCCATAGGTCGATATTGTCATAAATCCGAGCAGGGAGATTGATGTACCGGTAACAAAAATTATAAATCGAGAGTTTCAGTGCGCGAGTGCGGAAGACGTGCTTGTTAAAACGCTAGACATTGACCTTGAACGCATTTCGGCAGTTGCTCAATCCTACACTGCATGTGTTTTTTTTTGCTACTTGCTTTACGTCGCACCGACACAAATACGTCTTATGGCAACGATGGGACAGCAAAGGGCTAGGAGTGGGAAGGAAGCGGCCGTGGCCTTAATTAAGGTACAGTCCCAGCATTTGCCTGGTGTGAAAATGGGAAACCACGGAAAACCATTTTCAGGGCTGCCGACAGTGGGGTTCGAACCTATCTCCCGAATACTGGAGAGTGGCCGCACTTAAGTGACTGCAGCTATCGAGCTCGGTTTTTTTGGTTCTTTACGTGTGTTCGAGGAATTTATATTTTGTTTCTTATTCACTACGAGTTAAAACAGAAGACACTTTGGGTTTTTAAGGGCCGATGACCTTAAAACAGCAATCATCATCATCATCTTCATCATCATCATCATCATTAACACGTATAAAAATTCGAAAAATGCTTGTTTTATATTCATCACTACTGAAATATGAAAAAAAAATCAATCAAATTAGTTATTTCATTCCCACACCTCGCAGAGGGGTGGGTGGGCCGTCGGCTGTACGTGTAGCTCTTGGGCCATGGAGTAAGGAAGTAGAGTTGTGAGGATGAAATAATTCAAGTTGGTCGTATGTCTTGTACATACAATAAATTGAATTGAACATGTTAGTAAATACCTGACCGCGCAGAGAGATAACCGCAGCAACAACACGGACCCCAGAGGAGGCCCGCAGAACACACCACCCAGGACAGAGACCCCCCAAACACCACATTTATTGAGTAAATTTTCATGGTACGATGTTGACATAGTACAATGTTGACATGCATACCTGGGTAAATAAATAAACAAACAAACAAACAGAGAGAAGTGGTTGGCCTTGAACTTGCTGTGCCGAGTGAGACGAGTTCTTAGTCCAGATATGTGAACAAAACAAGCACTGAGGTCATTGACCATGCTACTCTCTTAAAGGCTACAGAGCAGATTAAAGGCGATGTATCACAAGGCCAAACTTAAACATGTAACAGAACGTAAGATGTAACTGTGACACATGAGAAACGAAACACACCCGGCTGGGGAAACAAACACAGATCTTGCAGCACTGTCTTGAAGCACAGGACAGAAACATAAAGGACTCCGGCACACGACACAAAAGGTGAATTAAAGACGGAAAAAGTATTGTGTGACATGAAGCTAAAGAGAAGTTATAAATAAACGAAATAAACTAAATAATAATAATAATAATAATAATAATAATAAATAACAATAATATTAATAACAAAACATCAAATATGAATAACAAGTATACGACTTAAAAGGAAAGTAAAAAGAGGAATAAGACGAAAGTATGAACAGGTGAATAATAATAATAATAATAATAATAATAATAATAATAATAATAATAATAATAATAATAATAATAATAATAATACCAGTAATGATATTTGCTTTACGTCCCACTAACTACTCATACTGTTTCTGGAGGCGCTGTAATTTAGTCCCGCAGGAGTTCTTTTTACGTGCCAGTAAATCTACCGACACGAGGCTGACGAGCACCTTCGAATGCCACCGGACGGACCCAAGATCGAGCCTGCTAAGTTGGAAACAAGAAACCAGTGCCTTAAACGTCTGAGCAGCTCAGTATGGCCACTTTTATTTTGATAAATTTATTAAGCACTACAAAAGGCAACAGTAAGTTATGCTTTATTTTACCATTACACATATGCGTTTTCGTTTGCAAGCACGAAATAATAATGTAATTTTTTACGTCCCAATAACTACTTTGACGGGTTTTGGAGACGCCGAGGTGCCGGAATGTTGTACCGCAGGACTTTTTTAATGCAAGTAAATATACAGACACAAAACTGGCGTATTTCAGCACCTTCAAATACCCCCGAATTGAGCCTCCATCGAACCTGCCAAGATGGGATCAGAATACCAGCGCTCTATCGTCCGAGGTACTCAGCCCGGCATTAGAGCTTGGAATACGTTGGTCGTGCAGTTAGGGGCGTCAAATTGTGAACTTTCATTGGGGAGATACTGGGTTCGAACTCCACTGTCGACAGCCCTGAAGATGGTTCTCCGTGGTTTCCCATTTTCACATCAGGAAAATGCTGGAGCTGAACCTTCATTAAGGTCACGAACGCTTCCTTCTCACTTCTACCCCTTTTCTGTCCCATCGTCGCCAAAAGACCTATCTGTGTCGGTGCGACGTAAAGCCAAATTTAAAAATCATCATAATTAGGACATTATACAACTGTCGAGATCCATAGTTATAAACGATGAGAAGTATTTTCTAGGCAGACATTATTGGCGAGTAGTCAATAATAATAATAATAATAATAATAATAATAATAATAATAATAATAATAATAATAATAATAATAATAATAATAATAATAATAATAATAATAATAATGGTATTTGCATTACGTTTACGGTTTTCGGAGACGATGAGGTGCCGGAATTTAGTCCCTCAGGGGTTCTATTTACGTGCCACTAAATCTACCGGCACGAGTGTGACGTATTTGAGCACATTCAAAAACTACCGGACAGGGCCAGGTTCGAACCTGCGAGGTTGGAGTCAAAAGGCCAGCACCTCAACCGTCTGAGCTTCACAGCCCGGCAGGAAGCACGAAATGTATGTACGTTTAATTTATTTATTTGCATAACATGTCCATTATTCGTTTGAAGTAAAACGTTGGCTGTGCTTGCCTAATTCAATTCAATCCCATGCTTGCTTTCGTTGGCGTAAAGACATATGTTTTCAGGTCATTTTCATACTCACTAGACCACGGGGCTGACGACCACAGATATCCCAATCCCCTAAATGACGTAACAGCAAATGAACCAGTATTAACTCTGACAATTCGATACAGCTCCAGGGTCCGAAACCGATAACTAGGGTTGTCTGACGCCCCTAAGACGGAAACTAAATACTAACAACAACAAAACCAGTCCGGCGAGAATGTAACGTAACATGGTGTACACCGGTAGCAGCCTTCAGCTGTTATCGTAGTTCAGTTGCTCGTAAACATAAAACCAGTTTGGCAAGTATATTGCGTAACATCTCGTGGAATTACAAAGGTAGCGTTCAGCTGTTACAGTAGTACATTTGCTCCGAAACATAAACAGAAACCAGTTTGGCACGGATGGCGCGTGACTTGCCTGTTATCAACGGAAAGCTATTCATTCAAGAACAAGGCATACTACCTATTCTAAAAACATCGTATCACTTTGCTCTCGAAGATAACTTCCGCGGATTACTAAAAGTTTGATATATAGTGGTTCGTCACATCGTTCTGTATTGCTACAAGAAGTATCTGCACGTATACACCTAACACCCTGTATAAAATAAGAGTTTTGTCTGTACATTGCTAAGAATTTGAAGACAATGGTATTTCTGTATCGGACATGTCAACAGTAACGAGGAAATGCACTTTTTACTTTTCCGTAATTTCTGTCTGTCTGTCTGTCTGTCTGTCTGTCTGTCTGTCTGTCTGTCTGTCTGTTTGTATGTACACGCATCACGAGAAAACGGCTGAAGACAATTTAATGTAGAGTCGGGGGATGAACCACTGCAATGTAGGCTATATATCATTTTATTCAAGCTGAGTGAAATGGTAGTTTAGGGGTAGGCGCCTAAAATTTAATTTTTAAGTACCTATGTTATTGGTCCTATAGAAAAGTACTACATAACAAAAGCTATAGAGAATACAATTTCCGGTCATTTATGTTCTTTTTTTCAGTTTTACCGTACCGACTATGGTATTTCAGAGTCGGAAGAAAACTAAATGTGAAGGCCTACAGAATCGAAAGCACGTAACATTGATCAACAATTACATTACAATGGTCATTGTTTGTTGTGATGTTCTTTGCATCTTATGGTGCCCTCAACACCGATCGATGGGGTTACTGCTGCGTACCGAGTATAACAGCCTGACAGAATATTGGCAGGAAATAGCTGCGGATTTAGAAAACTTTTTTCTTTAGCATGCCATTCCTCTGGTTCATACATTGTCTGTTACTGCTGGAACGTAACACACTGGTTCATAGTAGTATTCCAGCTATTCGATCCCTACTCTGACTCGCTGTTTTGAATGAGCAGTGTGCACATTTGGCAGAGGCTCATATAGTAGTAGTAGTAGTATGACCTGGTCTAGAATTACAATTTAGGCCTATTCTAAATTATAGCCCCACAATTCACTAAATAATTCAATATTCAACCCTGAAAAGAGGCGTTTCTTAAGAAAGCGTCTTCCTCTTCACTTTTATTAAATTCAACATTCATTTTATTCCAAATTAGCAGTGAAGAGGAGTTTTCTCCTCTGGCTTGGAAGTAAGAATTGCCTCCAATTCAGATATATTTTTCCGCCGCCAGCGCAGCGAAATGAGGTTTTCTGACTCATCGGGCACTCCTAGGAAACAGATTAGTAGAAGGGCATGGATTTTCCCTTGGACGCTCCACTATTCGACTCCCAACTACCCTCCCCCCTCCCCCTCCGCCGAAAAAAGAGGAAGAGTGTTCACGGAACACGGCTGTCTGCGGCTTGGTCATTCCAGCTCTGGAACTTTGGTCTGTTAGATCGGTAGCGTAGTACTGTTCGTTAAAAGTGAGAAAATGCGTGTTTTTTATTTGATGGAGTATTTCATATTGCTTTTAATCGCGCCATTCCTACTGACATCATTGTAATGACCTATGTTCATTTCACTAGGGAAAACCATTTAGATAGTTTTTCTGAGGATGTAAAAAAGCAGGTGGAGAGTGAGTGTCTGCCATTATAATGAAAACTCCCCAACCTGATTGTGACTGATGGTAGGTAAGCGGGCCTACCATTACAATGAAAATTCCCTAACCCAGTCTTCATATGAGAAAAGACGTTTGGTGACATCCCCGTCGCGTTTCTAGGGTAACGTTAAGAGCTATGCAATTTAATACAATTTTACTCACAAGGTGTACACTACCTAACCTAGAATTCTGTATACAATATAGTGAAGCACGGGTACATCAGCTTGTGTTGTCCTAATCGTCGAAAAGGCTTAAACAACTATGACCAGGCGAGTTGGCCGTGCGGTTAGGGTCGCGCAGCTGTGAGCTTGCATCCCATCGTAGCCATAAGACCTCTATGTGTCGGTGCGACGTAAAAACAAATAGCAGAAAACATCTATGAGTCTTTGAGTCTTGGAGTGCCATATCTTGCACGTAAAGGCACGTTAGACGTGAAATCCTCTTGAACATTTGTTTTAAAATTTATCTTAATAACCTTCTGAAGAATTACAGCTATATACAATTAGTCAGGAAAAGAGCATTCGGCAGGTCACTTACTGAGAGTTGAAAGGGAAAATTTCTTAATTCGGACCAAATGGACCGATTGTGTTCGAATTAAGAAGCAACTCTACGTGCAGTTGTTGTTGCCATATCCTGTGTCACCTCCCACGGCTGACTCACACCTGATTACTTGCTAGTATTTTAATCTTGAACACGGCTGAAGATGTTTTCAGAAGAAAACAAAACATGTAGCCTAAATCGCAAAGGCAGATACAGGATTCCCTTAAGGGAGGGGCTAACTTAAAAAAATACCATGAAACAAAAACGAGTAGTTGGGACAGTTTACTTCCGCAGTGAAAAAATTCAGCACTTGTTGCTATGCAATCTGCATCATACATCTCTGCTGCTTTAATAATTCCGTCTACTGAAAACGAAAAATTACTGGGAATAAGCCCTTATAAAGGGTTCACTTTGTTAACAACAGTAATCTTGGCAACGCCGCTAGAAGTAGCTGTAGTTACGTACACAACACACTGAATCTGCTTTAACTACACTTTATTTTACACCACAATTATCGCTACACAAATGTACAAAAACAGCTCACTCCATCTTTACTTTTTTCTGCCGCTTTTTCTCTCGGCAAAGAAGAGTTATCTACGGTTTTTAGTTCACTCAAAGTCCACTAGGGGCGGCCTACAAAGTCTCTATCTAAAAAAATTTGTATGTTTTATTTTCTGCTTCGTTTTTTGGGCTTTTCGAAGAACAATAAAATTCTAACACTAGAAAATTTACGTTTGCTATTCGTTGCATAAAAAATTGTATACTTTCAGCTAATATTTCAAGTATTACTTGTAAAGTAAGAAGTATATTCTCTGTGAATGGTAACACACTGCATCCACAAGCTCGTCGTAACTTTTGAAGCCCTTGATTCGACGGTCATTGCCAACATGCAGCCTATTGTTGCCAGTCCTCCGGCCACTGCTAGGGCGAGTTCAATACTTACTATTCTATAGTCAATACTACATTAATCCCTAGGTAATTTTAATAACACAGCCTACTTATTTAATGCAGAAGAAAACTCTTTAATTAAATCAAATCAAATTTGCAATCTTCTAAATTATACACAAGGAGGTGGGGGAAGCTAAAGCCCCTTTAGCCGCTCCCCGGGCCCGCCTCTGTGTACATGTACCGATTTTAAATATACTAATGTTATTTTAATGTAAGGATAATCAAAAATTATTAAAGTGGTGGAATGGAATTTTTTAACTTGCCAGTTGAGTTTTTAAATGGCAATATTTCTGTACTCCGGTATCTCTGAAAACTGACCCTGTTTAAAGGAATTCTGATAGTATATATTGGTTTTATTTCCTAATAATGGTCTTCATGGAAGCCGAGGTGCCGGAAATATTTTCTTTTAGGAATTCATTTACGTGCTGGCGTAACTATCGACACGAGACTGACATATTGGAAAGAAATGATAAATCTATAACCCTTTTTGTATGCTAGTCTTGGCCTATATTGGGTAAGGGCTGGGAGGCTGTTGGTCATGGTCTTAATTAAGGTAATAATAATAATAATAATAATAATAATAATAATAATAATAATAATAATAATAATAATAATAATAATAATAATAATAATAATAATAATAATAATAATAATAATAATAATTTCGAGTGGTTATTTCTAGCCGGGTGCAGCCCTTGTAAGGCAGACCCTCCGGTGAGGGTGGGCGGCATCTGCCATGTGTAGGTAACTGCGTGTTATTGTGGTGGAGGATAGTGTTATGTGTGCTGTGTGAGTTGCAGGGATGTTGGGGACAGCACAAACACCCAGCCCCCGGGCCATTGGAATTAACCAATGAAGGCTAAAATCCCCGACCCGGCCGGGAATTGAACCCGGGACCCTCTGAACCGAAGGCCAGTATGCTGGCCATTCAGCCAACAAGTCGGACAATACTACTTACTACTTCTACTACTACTAATAATAATAATCCTATAGCCTCAGCTACTGAATTCGTCGTTTCCCATTTTCACACCAGGCTGTACCTTAATTAAGGCCACGGCCGCTTCGTTCCCACTCCTAGCCCTTTTCTGTCCCATCGTCGCCAAAAGACATATCTGTGTCGGTGCGACGTAAAGCAAGTAGAAAAAAACCCTACTGAATTGTAGACCTCCCGAAGTGGTGGCATGTAGACAGCCTGCCTACCAATTTCCCCTATGGGTGAGGGCGGTAGAATAATACCCACGATAACCTCTAAGTGTCGTAAGAGACGAATAAAAGGGGCTACGGGGCTCTTCACTTGGGAGCGAGTGTTGGCAACCATTGGGCCCTTGGCTGAGTCCTGACATTGTTTCTACTTACTTGCCACGCTCCTCACTTTAATTTATCCGATCTGACCTTTCTTAGTCAACTCTTGTTCTTTTCCTACCCTGACGGTATTAGATGATGATGATGATGATGCTTGTTGTTTAAAGGGGCCTAACATCTAGGTCATCGGCCCTACGACGGTATTAGAGAATTCGAGGCCACGTTTCTTTGGCCGATACCTCCATTCTTCGAATTTTTTGGACCCCTTCAATTTTTTTCTCTGATTAGTGTGATATAGAGGATGGTTGTTTAGTTATACTTCCTCTTAAAACAATAATTACCACCACCACTGCTTAACAATTAAGGATTGTGCTGCTGTCTAGCAGCAAAAGTGGACTTGTACTGGTTGGTTCAAATGGCTGACTGAATTTAATGTTATCATATGAGTAAGCCAACATGCCAACAAAAATTATATGGAAGGCCAAGATTATTTTATCACCTCTCAAAAATCGACTAACTCGGCCGAGATCGAACGTATGAACTCGCTAACCCTAGACTGTGGGACCAGCAGTGCAACAAATCCGTATAGTAACCAGGCGCAGTTCTATGCCTTGAAAGAAAATCCAAGCCTGGCTTCTTTTCCTTTGGTCTGATTACCAGTCGTGATCTCGACGCTCCTTTATCTGTTGCAAGTCGAAATGTCGATTATAGTACTGAAATAGTTAAACTTAGAGTGGTTGGGAATTTAACTATTAAAATCCGAGAAGGCGACCAGAGGGTGCCACCTAAATTCTGGCGACAGTCGACGCGAAGAGTCATAGTTGCCCGAAGGGTGAACATTGTAGCCAAATATTTCAGATATGTTGCAGGTTCAAGTCACACACCTGATGATCATGTCCACTACTCACAATCAGCCCTTCCCCTTCAAAAACCTATATGCGTATTTGTACAGATTTATTTACGTTGTCTGAACTATGAAAGCTATTCACAAGCCAATTTTCAAGTGTGGAGCATACTGGGAAGCAAGCTATTCAAATAGACGCTCATGAATACGCAAATTTTCCGTCTTTATTTCAGACTAACAGTACCCGTCTACTTCGCTACATGTATAAAACTCAATGAACTTTAAGCAAAAAATAAAAAATAAAAAAATAAATAAAATAAAAATAAAAATAAATAAATTTAAAATTAAATAAATAAAATAGTGTTAATTGCATAGAATAAACTCCCGGATATTTGTGCCATTAAATGGGACAACTGAAACGAAAAATCAATGAACGCGGATAATCCATTTCAGTAAAAAGTATGGCAACAGAATAGTAAGGTATTTTAAAACACAGCGAGAATATTTATTTTGGAAAGTAGATTTTTAAAACCTTTTACTTTTTGAAGGTTCCCCACTACTGCCACTGTTCCGCACAAAATCATTCAGCTTTGCTTTATATTTCTCAGAACTGGAAACAGTTTGTATTCCTGTTCCATAATCTGCTTAGCTTGTAATCTGAATCTTCTTTCTCGAAAATAAAATATGCTATTTTTGTTTTATTGTCAAATCAGTTTTCTTACGATTTTCTGCCATGAAGAGAGAGAACTGAGGGCCGCACAGACTGATTAACGACAGAAATCTGAGCTTAAATTCAGTGTTTACAAAGACGCTGGGCCAATAACAGTGGATGCAGTACTCTATTAGGGGCTGCCTGGCCGAGGCGGTAAAGGCGTGCTCGGTTCGTCCGAAAGGACGTGGGTTCGAATCCCCGCCAGAAAGTCTTAAAATTTAAGAAACGAGATTTCCACTTCCGGAGGTGCATATGGCCCTGAGGTTAACTCAGCCTACGCCAAAAATGAGTACCAGGTTAATTCCCGGGGGCAAAAGCGGCCGGGCGTAGAGCTAACCACTTTACCCATCAAGTGCCGAGGTTAACAATGGCGGAAGCCTTTACCTTCCACTCCTCCAAGGGCCTTCATGGCCTGTACGGAGGTGACTTTGCTTTGCTTTGCAGTACTCTATTGACACGCAGCAAAGGGTTTATTATTGTCGTAAAAGTTACCTTTCTTAACAATTCAACTTACAGCAAGCCTAGTTCAAAGGCAAGGAAATACACTGACTTAGCAAATGTCATGGGATAGTCACCTAATAGCGTGTGGGGCCTCCTCTGGCCCTGCGAACTGCAGTGAGACGCAGTGGAAGTGAGTCGACAAGTCCCTGGTAGTCCTCTGGACACAGCTGACACCAAATCGTTTGCAGAGCGGCCGCCAATGCTGGTCTGTTCGTTGGTGCAGGATCCATGGCACGGATCCTGTGTTCCAGGACATCCCACATATGCTCGATAGCGTTCATATCGGGGCTCCTGCGTGGCCATGGCAGTCGTTGGACCTCCGCAGCATGTTCCTGGAACCATTCCCGGGCGACGTGGGAGCGATGTGGGGGCGCGTTATCATCCTGAAACACCGCAGAACCGTCTGGGCGCTGGAAGGCCAAAAATGGGTGGAGATAGTCTCCGAGCAGCTCAACATACCGCGTACCATTCAAAGTCTCTTCCAGAACAACTAGGGGGCCCATTCCATACCAGCAAAATGCACCTCAGACCATAACAGAGACACAGCGCCCTAGACCACACTTTCGAGGCAGGCGGGATCCATCGCTTCATGTGGACTGCGCCATACACGGTGCCTCCCATTGGCATGGTGCAGTTGAAATCGTGATTCGTTTGACCATATCACGTTACGCCATTGTTCCAGTGTGCATCCCTGGTGACTGGCGACAAATGCGCGTCGTTGTGCCCGATGACGTTGGGTTAACAGTGGCACCCGTGTGCGGCGCCGCCTCCCATACCCCATAGAGCCCATGTTCCTATGGATTGTCCACTGGGAGACGTGTCTAGCACGGCCTGTGTTGAATTGAGCAGTGATTTGTTGCACGGTTGCCTGTCTGTCACTATTGACAATCCGTCTCACATGTCGCCGGTCACGGTCATCGAGGGTGGCTGGACGGCCGGTCGTTCGTCTGTTATGGACGGTGACACCCGCATTCAACCATTCACGATACACCCTGGATACGGTTGATCGTGTGAAGCCGAATTCCCGCACCACTTCCGAAATCGCACTTCCCATCAGTCGGGCCCCGACCACCACACCCCGTTCGAACGGTGTCAGTTCAAGACGACGTTCCATGTTACACCTGTCACATGCACAGCCACTGCTGCTCACAAGGTCTCCTATACAACTGCCGCTGGCACACGGGGGGGGGGGGTGCGCAGACAACACACCTACGCATCAGTGCTCCGCTAACCCATGACATTTGCTCAGTCAGTGTATAATGCACACGACAGTACATTTAAATATTTTAGGATGCACGAATAACCTGCACATGAACATTCGTGAGTTTGGTGATTATCGATATAATGGACAGTGTAACGTAATAATATTAATGAATGGATTATCCAGGTAAACCGCATTCTTCAAACTAAAGAGGAAAGAAAACCACTACGCGTAACAACCGAACTGAACTCAACCACATTCGGATCCAAACTAACAGCGAACAACTAGCGAAACCTTGTCCCCTTTACGAGATGCATGCACATGCACATGCACTCACTGGAAAATCACCATCAGCCGGTTCTTAGTTCCTTGGATCCCTCTGTAAATTAAATAGGAACATATTTCCCACTGGGTGTAAAGAAACCATAGTTTGCGTATTAATGCTGTCTTCATTCTGAGTCCTAATATCCATTATGCCCCCACCCCCTCCCTATCCACAATTCTGGCTCTGATACTCAGAGAGTTACAAATTTCAGTTTTTCCAGAGAATATTGTACCTACCTTTATAAATCACAACAATTCTACTTCTGTTTTTTTGTTATATATGAATGTGGACAGACGACACACATACAATAACGGAATTGTAACGTGGCCAATGACTGAACAATATATCTTCGACTACAGTACTTGATTTTTCTTTTCAATTTACGTTACGTCGCACCGACACAGATAGGTCTTATGGCGACGATGTGATAGGTAAGGCCTAGGAATGGGAAGGAAGCGGTCGTGGCCTTAATTAAGGTACGGACTCAGCATTCGCCTGGTGTGAAAATGTGCTGAAAGTGGGGTTCGAACCTACTATCTCCCAGATGCAAGCTCACACCTTCGCGCCTATAACCGCACGGTCAACTCGCCCAGTCTGTTTATTTTTAATCAAACGTTTAGGATGGCAAGTTATGAGGTGATACGAACGTACTTTACTATCACTCTATCCGTTGTAATTAATCGCATATAGTCCATGAGAATTACAACAAAAATAATTTCTCTCTGTGCAAGTACATCGAAACAAATATATTACACACGGGGAAATCACATTGCAGAAGATTGATTGAATACAAAGCGTAAACAATTTTGCTATCAACTTGGAACTAAAACAAGGACTCCAAAACATGCACTGATAAATAAGTAAACAGTTGACTTGTTTTTATATTTCCATAAGGAATACTGTCATTCATAAAGTAGAAAATAGAAAGGGTCACTGATGGTTTGATTGACTCTACAATGGCAGCTTGTTTATCAGTGAAATTTCAATACAACGGTAAGCACCAATGGGTGCGTTCCGCTCTGTTTTCAGAAATCAGTAGATTGCGCTTCACTAACTTATCGAACTACAGGGTATGTATGACACATACGTAAATAAGATAGCTTGATATGAACCCTTTCATGTTACATTTTAAATAAAAACAATACGCAGTGGAACTGGGATGAATACTGTCATTGTGATGGCCATTGATGTCTCAGAATACAGCACTTGAAATCTGTGTTTGCTGCTTTTTATGTTGTCAAACGGAAATGTCAACAGTGTTCAGGTAAAAGTTACAGATTATATGTTCTTTCATTAAAAATAAGTATCATTTCCTTCGTCGTAATCTACTCTAGGTGAATCTGGTGAAATTTATTGTATAAGTTAAACTTATGTTCGAATTGGTTACTGTGAAGGGATCAAAAAGTGCATTTTACCGGGTGAATTGACCGTGCGTTTAGGAGCGAGCGGCTGTGAGCTTGCATCCGAGAGCTAGTGGGTTCGAATTCTACTGTCGGCAGCCCTGACAATGGTTTTCCGTGGTTTCTCATTTTCACACCAGGCAAATGCCGGGGCTATACCTTAATGAAGGCCATGGCCGCTTCCTTCCCACTCCTAAGCCTTTCTTATCCCATCGTCGCCATGAGACCTATCTGTGTCGGTGCGACGTAAAGTAAATAGCAAAAAGAAAAGTTCATTTTTGTTTTTTTCTGAAATAAATTATTCGAAATTTTCTGAACAAAATTATACACACAAAGTATATACGTTTGTTACCTTAGGTGTGCATTTAACTCTAAAATTATTTAAAAGGTCTGCGCATCTCTTCAACATGGTGTAATCAGCATCTGTATATCACATTTTCTCGATACTATATTTTCGTAAAGGAAGGTATCGAATTTCCTTTTCGGGAACTGTTAGATATGGAAAGTTGGAACTTGGATAATGCTTTCTAAAAGGACTAATGAATACTAATGAGTAAAATTATCTACTTATGTCAAATACGTTTAGAGATTTAATTTATATTTTGAAGAATTACCCAATCAAATTGTTGCAAATGATAATTTTTTGTTTACTGTAATCTTTTTCAGAAAAAACAATTTTCTTATCATATTCGAGTAAAAATGGTAGATGGAAAAATTTGTAAAGATTTCATGTTTTCGTTTTAAAACATTTATTCAAAAACCGTACTTAAAACTTCAACGCTGTTTGGAATTCATTTTTTATTTTCCCTATAAGTATTTTGAGGTAGAGTAATGAAACTGTGGATAAAGAAAGAACAGGATATGATAAGTAAACAGAAAAAACTGAAAAATTTAGTAGAAACTCGATTTGCACTTTTCTGTTTGGAATTACTTCACGTTTCATCTAGTGTATTTAGTTCATGGTTATGTTATCTTCTTTCAAGAGAATCGTAAATGAAGGGGGAAGAAATCAAGTTAACGTTGCTGCGGTTGGTGAATTGTTCTTACTTAAGTTGTGACTCTTAACAGCAGAAGGCTGTGGGTGACATTTTGACTATTAATGCCGTTTGCCGTTAGTAGGGCTTTTTTTTTTTTTTTACAAGTTGCTTTACGTCACACCGACACAGATACTGTAGGTCTTATGGCGACGATGGGAAACGATAGGTCTGGGAGTGGGATGAAAGCGGCCGTGGCCTTAAGTACGGTACAGCCCATACATTTGCCTGGTGTGAAAATGGGGAACATTGTAAAACAATCTTCAGGGCTGCCAACGGTGAGGTTCAAACCCAAACCCAAATTCAAGCATGTTAAATTGGGTTAAAACTACCAGGGTAGTCAATAAATAAATAAATAAATAAATAAATAAATAAATAAATAAATAAATAAATAAATAAATAAATAAATAAATAAATAAATATGTTCATTACATTTACTGTTCTGTTATTAATCCAAATTACACCATTTTATCATTGCAAAAGGAATAAAGCACCGGGCGAGTTGGCCGTGCGTGTAGAGGCGCGCGGCTGTGAGCTTGCATCCGGGAGATAGTAGGTTCGAATCCCACTATCTGCAGCCCTGAAAATGGTTTTCCGTGGTTTCCCATTTTCATACCAGGCAAATGCTGGGGCTGTACCTTAATTAAGGCCACGGCCGCTTCCTTCCAACTCCTAGGCCTTTCCTATCCCATCGTCGCCATAAGACCTATCTGTGTCGGTGCGACGTAAAGCCCCTTAGCAAAAAAAAAAAAGGAATAAAGCATTTAAATGAGACGTGGCATAGAAAATTCTTGGGTGGTACACGTCCCATCTGACACCCCATGCCTCCTGCACCTCTAATGGCACCTGTTCAAAGAAATTCCATAGATCTAAAAATTATTATTATTAATAATAATAATTTTATTTGTCCAACGCCCCTTCAATTCCTATAGATTTCAAGAGAAACTAATATCTCAAAAATTTACCCTACAGGTGTCCTTGTAACGTCCTGGAAGTTAACGACATGAGGTTTCTGCATTTAATAATAATAATAATAATAATAATAATAATAATAATAATAATAATAATAATAATAATAATAATATGGTTTTACGTCGCAATAAATAATTTTACGGTTTTCATAGACTTTGAGGTACCAAAAATTTATCCGAGAGTAGTTGTTTTAAATGCCGGTATATCTATCGATATGAGGCTGGTTGTATTTGAGCACTTTTAAATACCACCTGGGGTCGAACGCGCCGATTTGTGCTCAAAAGGCCAACGCTCTACCATCTTAGTTACTCGACGTGGTGTTCTCGCATTTAGTCACCCTCAGATGTTATCAGTCTTCGTCGGGAAAGAATCCACTATGTTAATCCCCAAAAAACATGTGTTTAACAGAGTATGCGACTGAGGTTGGACCCATTTGTTCTAACATCGGACTCTTGTTGGAGGGTCTGTTGGTAGAGCTCAGCCCAGTAGTAGCTTGAACCGCCCGAAAGCAACGTACAGTTCACAAACAGTGAGTAACGAAGTCATGTGGAATATTGCTTTGAAATATCACTCACCAGAAATACGATTTTAAAATAAATCATCATAAGAAGTCAGCTACCAGTTTTAAGTTCCAATTAATGAAATTAAATGTTGGATCTTGTTTTACCAATTCTGTACAGTAATTATTGTAACATCTATTTGTTAATAGATCGATGAATGGTTGTACTTCTTTTCAAAGCAAATAAAAATGACATAAAGAAACAATTTAATGTTCTAAAAGCAGAGCAATATACGGGTAGAGAGTGAGAGATTATGTGCAACGTCATTCACAAGGACTCTTCTCTCCAGTGTGGTAGTTTTAGAATATCCTTCACAGTGAGAAATCATAAACAAACATGTCGTAATAAAATATAACCATGCAATTTTTTCCACCTGCAGACCGTGTTCCTCTTTCCTTACTGTCTTTCCTTTAGCTCTCTTCTTCTTTTTCTACCGTTTTTCCCACATCTGTGGGGTCATGGGTGCGAACTGTGTCGCACATGTGGATTTGGCCCTGTTCTACGGCCGGATGACCTTCCTGACGCCAACCCTGTATGGAGTGATGTAATCACTATTGTGTGTTCCTGTGGTGGTTGATAGTGTAGTGTGTTGTGTGAATATGAAGAGGAAAGTATTGGGACAAACACAAACACCCAGTCCCAGGGCCAGAAGAATTAATCCGAGGCGATAAAAATCCCCGACCTGGCCGGGAATCGAACCCGTAATATAATGTCATTTTCATCAACATTCCTGTAAACTCGTGGTTGTTCCTTGAGTAGAAGGTGAGAGAGGAGTCATTCTGCCATTCCGGGGGAAAATTTGCTGAATATCCTTGAAGGTTACAATCGTCTTTGAATAGCTCTGAAGGGGCTGTTAATACTTGAACAGTAGCGCTGAGTGTAGCCATGATTTCACACCGTAAGGTGTTTTCTGGCGATTGCTGACAATTTTACTTCATTTCTCTTCTACTTCTGTTTTCCGCATTCAGTTTACTGCCTCTGTCTTGCCTCTTTAGGCTTAAGTAATAACACCCTAGGTCATCTTATCTGTTTACCTAAAATCCGTACGTCTGCATTTCTCCTCTGTTGCTGCCTTCTTATATCCGTAACTCATATCATCACAATTTAGTGCGCGACATTTCATTTTACTACAGCCACTTAGTATTTACCTATTTGTCCTATCCAGCTGTAGTCAGTTATAATCCTATTTTGTATTAATTTCAACTTTCTTACCTGTAATACTTTCTTCCTTAATTACTCCGTATGTGTCCGAGTGCCAATCCAGAAACCTGGACACTCTTTCTTTGAGAAAAAATTCCAAGCTGTTCAAATGTATCACTCTTTGGCCCCGGAACATACCGAAATATGGAAGCAGTTTTAATGATGGTGCAGACCTTCGTTTCGGGGTAATTGGTGGCTAAGCGGTAAGTCGTATCACTAAACAAGATAGTATTTTCGTCGTTCAATTTGGAGAGATCTACAACTTTCGTCCTATGACATATTGTCGTATCTCGATATCTTATGCGTTAGATAGAACTGCGTTTCTCAATTTAAAGTTAATTTAGTACTTTTTACACGTATATCTTATTGTTTGGCACACTTGTAGGAAAGACAGAATCATCAAAGTCGGTACACATATTGACACGACCATTGGTCATATGTTAGCCAAATTTTATGATTCCAGCTGCCACATAAGTATCCGAGAAATAAATTAATATGTGAAACCTGTACCCAAATTTCAACCTATTTAATGTTTTAACTCAATCTAACCCATAAATATAGGAGATACGAGAAAATGTCATAGGACCAGCCATGTAGGACACTAAAAGAGGCGTCTGATGACGGAATCCGTCTGTTGATATGACGTACTGTTTAAAAGCAGTATATCTGGAAATGAAGGTATGCACTTCTAAACGTGCCCATACTTATAAAATTGTAGGGGGTCCGCTGCCTGTAATTTCGTTTATTTTGCCAATTTTTCAGATATTTATCCGATTTAGGTCAACTCAAGACCGGATCAGTGGTTTTTAGGTTTCGTGTCTGTTTGTCCGTCTGTTCTACCATCACGGCGAAACGGCTCAATAGATCTCGACCAAACTTCATACAGTATATAGAGTATGTTCATTCAGAGGAAGGTTTAAATGTACATATGATTTAAAAATCACTCGGTAGAATAGGGTTTTATAGGTAAACAACAACAGTTTTCTTCCATTTTCTCTTATACTATTGATTTTCTGTAAATTCGGGCATTATATCTGAAAGGTCGTTTCGTATAAAACAAATTTTGTTATGTACATAATTTAGCTTGGTCACTGGGCACTTTCGTTTGAGGGATTTTTTTTACAACTTGCTTTACGTTGTATCGGCACAGATAAGTCTTATGACGACGATGGGATAAGAAAGGCCTAGGAAATGACCGTGGCCTTAATTTAGGTACAGCCCCAGCATTTACATGATGTGAAAATGTGTAACCATATAAATCCATCTTCAGGGCTGTCGACAGTGGGGTTCTAATCCACTATCTCCCGGATGCAAGCTCACAGCTGCGCGCCCCTAACTGCACGGCCAACTCGCCCGGTGACTGAAAGTTCCAGCCTGTTCAAATGAATTACTTTTAGGCCCCAGAATGTATCGATATGTGGAGGCAATTTCAATGATTTGCAGTCCTTAGGTTCGTGCTAACTACTTTCTAAATGGTAAGTCCTTTCACAAAGCAGGTTGCACAATCGCTGCTCAATTTGGAGAGATCTACAACTTTGGTCCTATGCCTTATTGTCGTATCTCGATTCTTTATACTTTAGATACCGCAGCATTTCTAGAATGTAATCAAATCTCCCCAACTCGATTGTGAGTGGCATTAGGAAATGGGGCCTGTCTTTATAATAAAAACTAGCCATCACTATGGTTAATGGCAGTTGGCAAGTGAGCCTGCCGTTATTATAGAAACTCCCGAACACGATTGTGAATGGCTGTAAGAAATGTAATCTGCCATTATCATCAAAATTTTCCCAACGTGCACCTTACATCGGAAACAACGTATGGGGTCCTCCCCGTTTTGTTTCTCGAATAGCGCTAAGAGACGTGCAATTTAATATAATCTTACTCACTGCGTGAATAGTAATTTACATAGAACTCCGTATACAAGGTAGAATACCGTAGCAAAGCACGTGTACATTTGCTAGTATAATATAATTTTCGTACGTTACTACACAAATCGGCAGCGCGTCGGCCTCTTAGGTTCCGTGGTTCAAACCCCGGTCACTCCATGTGAGATTTGTGCTGGACAAAACGGGGGCGGGACGCGTTTTTCCCGGGGTACTCCGGTTTTTCCTGTCATATTGCATTCCAGCAACACTCTCCAATATCATTTCATCGGTCATTCATTAATCATCGCCTCAGAGGAGTGCGACAGGCTTGGCAGCCGGCACGTTTCCTATCGTCGCCGTTAAATGGGGGCTTCATTCATTCCATTCCTGACCCGGTCGAATGACTGGAAACGGGCTGTGGATTTTCATTTTTCACCAACCAAATCATGCATGATCGAGCGGCCAAGACCAACACAATCGATACAACAATACGTGAACAAATGATTAAAATGGGGGGGGGGGTTATAATTCATAAATCAATACCCATGATTACATTTTAACCAATCAGAGAAGCTGTTGGTAAGGGAACCAAAATCTCGCCAATCTGAGATGCTTTTTTTAATGTGAGTGTACGGAAAGTAGCTGTTGGAGCGTGAACTGGCATTTCCCGTACGCTTTTGAGTGTAGAAAGAATTCAGATCCGTCATAGTATAGAATAAAAATCAACTGCAACACTAAAGATACAGGCCAGTATAACTTTATAATATTCGTAGCACAGAACTTAGTGTAGCTTCGATAGCGGGAATCCACTGTACATGGGTACACAATTGGTTCAACGCCTGACCGACAGTTAAGACTGAACTAGACCTTTCCGAGGAAGCTCCTATAAATGTTTACACTCGCGTTGCAGCATCTCTAAACAAATTTTAAACATGATCTACTTATTTCCTGACTTATTTCCCAGTTGAAAGGCAAGACCAATTACGTGGATTAAGCCAAGTTTTGCGAACGTTTGTTCTCCTCATGCTAACACTATGTGGTGGGATGTATTCACTATTTTGTGTTTCTGCGGTTAGTGAGTGGTGTGATATGTTATGTGTAAATGAAAATGGCTGGTAAAACGATCATAAATACTTATCCACGAGCTCGAGGAATTAACCAAATATTGTTAAAATCCTTTACCCAGCAGGGAATCAAACCCCGGCCATATGAAACAAAGGCCACTATAGTGACCACGAACTATATTTTAACAAGCAACTCTGCTTCTGAGGTACAAGGTACAAGTATTTGTTATTTTATATTATTCTGCAGCTCCTCTAATTTTCGCAGATTTAATCTGTATACGCCTTTTTGTATTATTCATCATCATCAGCATCATCTGTTTACCCTCCAGGTTTGGCTTTTCCCTCGGACTGAGCGAGGGATCCCACCTCTACCGCCTCAAGGGCAGTGTCCTGGAGCTTCAGACTCTTGGTCGGGGGATACAACTGGGGAGTATGACCAGTACCTCGCCCAGGCGGTCTCACCTGCTATAGTGAACAGGGGCCTAGTAGGGGGATGGGAAGATTGGGAGGGATAGGCAAGGATGAGGGAAGGAAGCGGCCGTGGCCTTAAGATAGGTACCATCCCGGCATTCGCCTGGAGGTGAAGTGGTAAACCACGGAAAACCACTTCGAGGATGGCTGAGGTGGGAATCGAACCCGCCTCTACTCAGTTGACCTCCCGAGGCTGAGTGGACCCCGTTCCAGCCCTCGTACCACTTTTCAAATTTCGTGGCAGAGCCGGGAATCGAAACCCGGACCTCCGGGGGTGGCAGCTAATCACGCTAACCACTACACCACAGAGGCGGACTTTTTGTATTATTACTGATTATTTTTCTCGTACCCTTTAACCGCTCGGTGTGTTTCCCTCCGGGTACGCGGATCACCAGTTGGGAAATGCTGAATAGACAGTTCAGGAAAAATCAAGCGTTTGAATTTTTGACAGTAAATTATTGTGTCTGGTCCTTCGGCAGTTGATCGAAGGAGATAATATAATAACGACGTGTTGCATCCATTATTTCGCGTTGACGCCCATGGATGACCTCCGCGTCTGTGAGGATCGTGCCCTAGCTAGGATAAAATCTTATGTTGCAGACGTAACAAACATGCAATCCCCAAATCGAAGGAAATAATAAACGAATGTTAAACTCCCCGAAGTGCCCGGGAATCGAGCCGGGAGTCCTCTGAGTCGTGGGTATCATGATAATCAGTTATCTACGAAGCCGGACGAAGGAAAAAACTACCTTGTATGGTATATTGCACTGATTTGAAACTGTAAGTGAATACTTAGAGAACGCTGGCAATTCTACCATGAAGGAAGTCAGTCCTAGTATGAAGTTTCGAATTATGTTCACTCAACCCTCTTAAGGACAGTTAAGAGCTATCTGCTGTAAGATGCAGTGAATTCGGTCTTGAAAACTAAGCAACTTGCTTGAAGGTGTCTTCGTGCTGACTCTTACATCTTCAGCTATCTGACTGAATAGCAATCGTGTAGATACTGTAGACAGACATCCCTTCTATACCAGCCACATTCATAGACGTGATGGTTTTGTTTGACTTTTCAGCCAAAAGGTTGTTTGAATTCCCAACAGCTCTACCATCCGCTGAGCCTCCGTGGCTCAGACGGCAGCGCGTCGGCCTCTCACCGCTGGATACCGTGGTTCAAATCTCGGTCCCTCCATGTGAGATTTGTGCTGGACAAAGCGGAGGCGGGACAGGTTTTTCTCCGGGTACTCCGGTTTTCCCTCTCATCATTCATTCCAGCAACACTCTCCATTCTCATTTCATAGCATCTATCATTCATTAATAAATCACTTTGGGAGTGGCGACCCCATCGCACTAACAGCCTATATCTGATTCATTCATTACATCCCTGACCCGGTCAATGACTGGAAAACAGGTTGTAGGATTTCATTCTACCATCCGCTGTTACAGACAGTCTAGGCGTCACTGAAAACTTGTTCTAGAGAAATGAGGAGTGAAGTAGTTTCCCGTTGCTTTCCTCGCTGTGCTATTGTGTATCAGTCTCTAAAGCCCACTGAAATGTACACGCCAACCGACCTTATGAGCAACACTTTCATATCATTCATCAAAGGGACTGACTGTAAGAAATATGAATTACTAGGATAGCTCATACTTTTCACATTGTCAAAGCCAAGAATGAGACCAAAAGATATTTATGAAGGGAAGAAATTTGTTTTTTCCCATACCTCAAGACACTGTGGGCACTGTATCTCGCAGAGAATAGACCTGGGCGTAAAGGTACAAAAAATATTCACTAAATTTGTAATATTAATGCTTCAAGATCAAACATGTTGAATTGGTATACAGATCAAGGTCTAGTGAAAATGTGATCCACGGTTGGACACATGTACATGTTTTAATGAAAGTTGGAGATACAATTGTTTTAATGTCCACAGTATATTACCATCTCTTCGTAGATAGAATGTTGTTCACAGGATGCGACGGACTGAGTAGAAAGTCACTGCGTGACACAGTTGTTGTTATGCTTGTAATGCTACTTAAGTAATGTAAACACGGAATATTTTTAGTTAATTCTAACCAATCAAACACCTTACGACAACGAAAAGTGTATGTGGAGAAGGAAATGTTCGCTTTTCATGAGAAATCGAGATTCCTGACGTGCGATACAAACAAGATAAAGCACAGCTGACATTTTTTCTTTTTTTTTGCTAGTTGCTTTACGTAGCACCAACACAGATGGGTCTTACGGCGACGATGGAACGGGAGAGAGCTAGAAGTGAGAAGGAACCGGCCGTGGCCTTAATTATGGTACAGCCCCAGCATTTGCCTGGTATGAAAATGGTTAACCACGGAAAACTCTCTTCAGGGCTGCCGACAGTAGGGTTCGAACCCACTATCTTCCGAATACTGGATACTGGCCGCACTTAAGCTACTGCGCACAGCTGACTAGTTGCACGTTGGGAATTTGTGCGATCGTGCCTAACTGAACATCTTGGCAGAATATCAGATTATGCTAATCTCATCTAAGTTTGTTTTCTTATAAATGCATTACTACCAGTCATTCAACGGAGTCAGCAATGGAATGAAGGAAGCCCCCAGCTCCAATATTATTTTTCAGTGCTATGTACTCGTACAGTAGAGCTAAGTGAATTCATGATGATTTAATAAAATGATTGTAATAATGAGTGAAGTGTCGTGATATTATCCTTATCTTCAAGGACAACTCATGAGATAATCATCTTCGTTCATAATAAATGAATAACTAAATAAATATGCCTTTGCTGGCGAGATGTAGTGTTTACAGTGCACTATGTCTTCCGGTATGGGCTATATCAAATTTGTTAGTTTCATTGACCTGTCTCAGTCTCATCCTTGGCTTTGACAATATGAAAGTGACTGAGGTATGAGTGATGCTAGTAATACCATTGCTTATGCAGCCAGTCCCTGTTATGAATGGTGTGAAAATATCGCTCATAGGGTGGGTTGGTGCATGCATTTCAGTGGACTTGGCAGACTGATATGTAATAGCAACTTCTGGCTCAGTGAGGAAAGCAACGGGAAACTACCTCGCTCCTCATTTCCCTAGTACGCCTCTCCAGTGTCGCCTAGGCTATTTATGACAGCTGTTGGCGGAGCTGCAGGGGATCAAACCAGCCTTCGGGCTGAATACCCAACGTACAACAACATAACTAAATAAATAATGTTTTTACGTCCCTCTAACTACTTTGACGGTTTTCGGAGACGCTGAGGTACCAGAATATTGTCCCATACGAGTTCTTTTACGTGTCAGTAAATCTACCGAGAAGAGGCTGGCGTATTTTTGAGCACCTTGGAATACCACCGAGCTGATCGTACCTGGCAATTCGGTGTCAGAAAGCCAGGGCCTCAACCGTCTGAGCCACTCAACCCAGACTCTTCATTCATTCATTCATTCATTCATTCATTCATTCCCTAAATGCAAGGCCTTGTCGCTGAAACCACGTTTTTCACTCCTATGCTGAGCGTTTTAAGTCAGCATATTTCTTGAAATTCAGTTTGTCCATCACGGAATCCACATACTTCCTTCCCAGTCTTCTTCTTCCCTTCTTCCTCAGAACTTTTCCTTCTTGCATGGTCGTGAGGAATTTGTTATGACGTTGTGTGTGGCCACGGGATTTGGTTTTCCACTTTTTTATAGTGGTGATCAACTCCGTTGTTTCCTCTTAAACACGTGAACAGATTGTATGAATTTTAGTGTGAATGAGAGCAAGTACGATTTGGAGCTAATGTTGGGTGATGTAGATAGATAATATTAATCATTAACAAAATAAAAAATATAATACTATTTACTCCATTTATTATGGTAGTTTCTAGAGACTGCAAACGGTGTTATTTTTTCCAGTTATGTAACTATGTATTGTATGTTTTGGTTAAGTGCAAGAGAGGGTCGTGAGTCCTAACTTCGCCACATAAAAAGGCATAAAATAAATACAATTTAAGAAAATGTATGAGATTAGTGCATATATATTTAAATTTCGGATTTATTGTTCGTGTTTTTGACTTTTATTGCGAATATTACATGTTTTACAGGCAGTCTTCAAGAAAATTTAAAGTAATTAATGCCGTGAACTCTTTAGGCAATGAAATGGTACAAAGGGAGCTGTCACTTAACAAAACACACTTCCAAATCATACCAGAATCAATGAAGATGTTAGAAACACGTGGGATGCGTCTTGGTGATTCTCTGACATTATAGAGAACATGAAGCGTGAACTGGAAGGTGTTCCAGGAAACCTCGGACATGTCCTTAAATGTAATCCAGGCTACGACATCATTATAGCTATAAACAAATATTTGGCTGGGATTGATAATGTGAATCTACCAGAATGTTTTAACACTTACACTCGCTCCCCAATTCAAGTTCTACCCTGTCACATCCGTGGATGTAGAGAAAATTCTCCACATTGGGGCTAGTTTTAACAGACAAACGCGGCAGAATTATACCATAAAACTTGAAAAAGACTGATGTAGTGTACCGCAAAGCAAATTATGGACGGGAATAGTAGGGTGTGCAGTGTAAAATGAAGAAAAAAGAATGTATTTAAGCGTGTTTCTTTACGTTTGTGTTTTTTTCACAGTTTTCTTACAACCTTACTAATTGATTTATCATATATATTAAGTAACACACTGTGTCTTTTTTTGCTAGTTGCTTTGCGTCGCACCGACACAGATCGGTCTTATGCAAAGATGGGTTAGGAAAGGCCTAGGAATGGGAAGGAAGCGGCCGTGGCCTTAATTAAGGTACAGCCCCAGAATTTACTTGGTGTGAAAATGGGAAACCGCGGAAAACCATCTTCAGGGCTGCCAACAGTGGAGTTCGAACCCACTATCTCCCGGATGCGAGCTCACAAAACACACACACACACACACACACACACACACACACACACACACACTCTCTCTCTCTCGCTCTCTCTCTCTCTCTCTCTCTCTCTCTCTAGGAGACGTGTGCAGATGTTTTAACAATGAACACTAAAAGATTGCCAACGGCCGTAGCCGTGTTGAAACACCTGATCCCGTGAGATCTCCGATGTTAAGCAACATCGGGTGTGGTCAAGATTTGGATGGGTTGCCACGCGCTGTTGTTGGTGGTGGGTAAGGGAATGGAGGAACGCAAAGGAACTGGCCACCCTACCGTACGTAAACTCCGGCTCAGGCACACCTCTACGGAGGTTCGGACCTCCCTTCGGGCAGAATACACCCTCACCTTACCTTACTAAAAGATGGATACGTTTCACAAAATGAGCACGGATTGTTTGTACTAGTGGAAGAGCCGCAGCTATAAGTAGTGTGATTTCTTCGTTTTAGTTCAGTTGTTTATTCGTGATACGGTAATGATTTTATTATACATTGGTGTGGGTGAATCGCGTGAGTCTAGTAAATAAATGTTATCGTTCGCAATTTATACAGCTGATCAATAGCATGAAAATAAATGCCTACTCAATTACATATTTCATCATTTTCTTATGTATGTGATTTATACAGCATATATAAATCCGATGTCTAGTTATAAGGCTGGGTGCCGGTCCTACATTGCGTGCTGACCCTAGATAGGGAGAAAGGAGGCAGCCAGTCTCATGTCACTGGTTCACTGCCAGAGAAAGGTGATACTAAAGCACACTGACGTAAATCGCGGCGTGTCTGGAAGCTTCCTTCGCCAGGTTAGTGAACCTGTCCCGCATCGAGATCATGCAATAGCAGACAGCGCCATGCGCTTTTACCAGCAGCTATTACAAACCAGTACGCCCGCATATTAGGTTAACCTTCGATTTGAGAAATAGTGTGTCCGCATCCGGAAGGCTGAAGATATTATTTTCGTTCTAGAACCATCTAGAATATAGGTATGTATTGGTAAAGAGCAGGAGTAATCATACCCAGCACGTGGTATGGTGTTGCCTAAAAGCGGTGCTAAAGCTAAAATCCTGGTGTGGGTGGTGTAACTTGAAGCACTTGTTTTCATGATTCATTCTTACGACTCACGATTACTGACAACTAGAGTAGGGTGTTCGAATTCCAGTCTCAACAATCCTAGAATTGATTCTGCTTTCATCCCTGTCAACATACAAGTGGTTCATTCATTTAAGGCCAAGCTGATGACAGTTAGGGTCGCGTAGCTGTGAGCTTAGATTCGGGAGCTAATGGGTTCGAATCTCACCGTCAGCAGCCCTGAAAATTGTTTTCCGTGGTTTTCCATGTTCACGCCGGGCAAATACTGGACTTATACCTTAATTAAGGTCATGAGTGCACGTTCCCAATCCTCGTCCCTCCAATCCTTAACTCATAGAAAATCCTCGATGTGTTAGTGCGACGTTGAAATGAAATGGCGGATGGCTTTTAGTGCCGGGAGTGTCCGAGGAATCGAACCCGGGACCTCTGTGATCAAGGATCAGCACGCTAACCATTTAACTATTGAACCGGATAGTGCGACGTTAAACCACTAGGGAAAAAAATCCATTTAAAACTACGACAAGTAGTGTTTCACAGCAAATTACTATTATCATTATTATGATGCCCTAATTGATCTCCTTCTAAGTCTCATTTCAAAACCGGACTGATCCAACACAAACAGTTCCCTTGTGGGTGGTTTTCTCTCAAGGTATTCTGCATTCTTCTAAAAATTGATGGGAATAATACCTTATTCAAGGATCCTGAGCAGTTAACCAAGCTTTGCATTACCGTCATTGCTTCAGCCACCATAATAACGTCGATTATCAGATACGTTTCTACACAGCGGCCATAACCTCTATTGCCCTAAGCCTTTAAAACAACTCGACGATATTATAACAATGACTATTGTAAATTAACGTGTGCAAAAAAATTAAAAAAATGGTGTGATGCCTTTTCTCTCCACTAGATGACAGACAGTATTACCGCTATTATACAAACAGTAGCCCGTCAACGACAAACTAGTAGAATACCATTTATGTTATTCTTATACATTTTAAAATCTCTTATCTGTTATTTTTCTTTGGATTCTTCATCGTTGAATTGAATTTTGAACTTCAATGTATTCGTTACTATTTGCCACTGAGGCTTATGAATCCCTCCATGTGGCATTAAAAAATTACACAGAACAATTATTATGGTCGGAGAATGCAGAGTGGGTCTCGCCCCACCAGTAGCCACGGCTGGTCCGTGGTCTGACAGCTCTGCACTCCGACCGAGCAGAGGAGAAGTGGCCACGGCTCTACCGTGGCTCTACGCCTCTGTATTCGGGAGAAGTAGAGGGGTTGGTCCCCAACATCGGCTGCCCTGAGAATGGTTTTCCGTGGTTTTCCATTTTCCTGCCTAGTATAGGCCACGGCCGCTAACCCTCTTACCTTCTCCGCACATCTTCTTCTCCGATAGAAATCGGTATGAGAGACGGCGTCACCGTCTAGGAGCCCCACCGCCCCCTTGTCCGGATCCATGGCTAAATTGTTAGCGTGCTGGCCTTTGGTCACAGGGGTCCCGGATTCGATTCCTGACAGGGTCGGGAATTTTTACCGTCATTGGTTAATTTCTCTGGCACGGGGGCTGGGTGTATGTGTTGTCTTCATCACCATTTCATCCTCATCACGACGCGCAGATCGCATATGGGAGTCAAATCGAAAGACCTGCACCTGGCGAGCCGAACTTGTCCTCGGACACTCCCGGCACTAAAAGCCATACGCCATTTCATTTCATTTCACCGTCCCCTTCAGGGGAGGAATGAAAGTATTTTAGTAGTAGTGGTAGTAGTAGTAGTAGTAGTAGTAAAAACAAACTAAACCCCATGGCACTACAGCCCTTGAAGGGCCTTGGCCTACCAAGCGACCGCTGCCCAGCCCGAAGGACTGCAGATTGCGAGGTGTCGTGTGGTACGGATCCTCTCGGCCGTTATTCTTGGCTTTCTAGACCGGGGCTGCCATCTCACCGTCAGAGAGCTCCTCAATTCTAATCACATAGGCTGAGTGCACCTTGAACCAGCCCTCAGGTCTAGGTAAAAATCCCTGGCCTGGCCGGGAATCGAACCCGGGGCCTCCGGGTAAGAGGCAGGCAGGCTACCCCTACACCACGGGGCCGGCTCAGTAGTAGTAGTAGTAGTAGTAGTAGTAGAAGAAGAAAATTGAAGTAAAATCTTGAGTTTGAAATTTGAAGAGGATAAGTTAAGTTACATAAATAATATAAACATAAATTACATAAAATATATACAGTGGTTAATTCTAAGTATTACGAACTTTGAAAGTGGTTAACTGGGTTGCAATAAGAAGCTATGCTGATGATTAACTAGTAGTTAGTCTAATTATCTGAAATGCTGCCAATAGAAAGTAATCATTTTACAAGGAAGTGAAATTACCATTAAAACATAATAATAAAATGACATAAAGTCAAGAAAAACGTCGTGATTCGAGGAATATTATGATCAGAAGTGAGATTAAAATATGAATGTTGATTGATTTTCTCTCAATATTTAATGTTTATATGCTGTATAACATTTTGTTTGTACATTATGAAAATTATAATTTTGTTTGATGCTTTCACAAAAGAATCCTTTCCATGTCGTGTGAAGACCTCACAGACCAAACACATCCAAACGAAACCAAACCAATCACCTTCTGTCCATTCCTACCCCTGTCCTATCCTATCGCCATAAGACATCTCTGTGTCAGTATGATATAAACAAATTGTAGTATAAACGGGAAACCGCGGGAAACAATCTTCAGGGCTAACGACAATGAATTTTGAACCCACGATCTCTCGGACCACGTAGATCAACTCAATCGGTCCTCAATTATTATTTCCTTCTATCTGATCTTCCTTGGTCAACTCTTCTTCTATTCTAACCCCAAAGGAATTAGGCTTGTAGGACCTAGGGAGTTTTTAATTTCCACGTATTTGTGTACCCCCTCCTTTTCTTTCCCTTTTGCCAATGCTGTAATTTCCTTGAAAGGTTGAACCTCTTCATTTCTTACTTCTACTTAGTGATAAGAGAGGATGTTTGTCTAGTTGTACATCCCATTAAAACAGTGGTTCCCACAATGGGGCCTGACAGAATTATCAGGGGGCACGCAGACAACTTACTCAGAAGTAAAAATAAAATTTTGACCTGATAAATGAATAAATTAATGTACATATGACATCAAAATTTCCCCTTCTGTACAGTCTCCCAACATGTGAGTATCTATGTACTGAAGGAAAGGTTCACTTCTTACAGGCAAAATGGTTTTAAAAGATCAAGTAATTGTGAATGAAAATAATTAATTTAGTTACACGTTTCTTTATACTCATCTTCAGACCATCGCTTCGGATTTGAATCAGCAGCTTGATAAAGACACTTTGTTGATGATGAGATAATTTTTACGTTTTTGTATCAGTCACACATATTAG
Organism: Anabrus simplex; assembly: GCF_040414725.1. NCBI lineage: Eukaryota > Metazoa > Arthropoda > Insecta > Orthoptera > Tettigoniidae > Anabrus > Anabrus simplex. Next base: position 65,798,918 of record NC_090269.1, read on the forward strand.
GTTTTGCTGGTATTAATTACTGTATAATTTTTGCATTTTGAAAACCTCTCATTTGTTCTATAATGTTATCAAATGTAAGTGTTTCTGAGGAAAAATGTGTAATAACGATATAGGGGAGGGTTTGCCGGGATTTGCGGAGCTTATAAATGAGAACGCTAGCATCACCATATTTACAAAACATTCGTCAGCATGTTAGCTATTTTAAACTAACGAATCAGATTGTTTTGGTAATGGAAACCCTGGTGAATGTGACTGTGATAAGAAGAGAAATAAATATGCGGGAACAATGGGAGTCTCCTATCAATCCCTTCTTGGAAATTACGAAGTAGGCGGACAAATAACTAAACATTACGTTTCATCTTACTCGTAATCAATAAAAATCCCCATTTAACATCGCCTAACTGATGTTTTAAAACTTACGCTCCGTACAACAGTCCAGCTGAGATTCGTCAAGGGGTTGCAAGGCTTGGGTCACGTAATTGACAGCTTGCAGTCGGGAGATAGTGGATTCGAACCCCACTGTCGGCAGCCCTGGAGGTAGTTAACCGTGGTGTCCCATTTTCACACTACGCACATGTCGGGGATATACCTTAACTAAGGCCACGGCTGATTTCTTCCCACTCCTAGCCATTTCCTATCCAATCGTCACCATAAGACCTATCTGTGTCGGTGCGACGCAAAGCAATTTGTAAAAAATGACTCCTCGTCTGCACTTGTGTCAGACTACGGCTGTTGAGAAGATAACCATGGGGCGCACGGCATATCGCTCACCTCAAATTTAGTCAAGTTCTCACATGATATTCTAAATACAATTAAGTGTCATTGATTTAATTCTTATTGTATAATAATGTGATTCGTTTCGTCCGCCTCTGTGGTGTAGTGGTTAGTGTGATTAGCGGCCACCCCCTGAGGCCCGAGTTCGATTCCCCGCTCTGCCATAAAATTTGAAACGTGGTACGAGGGCTGGAACGGGTCCACTCAGCCTCGGGAGGTCAACTGAGTAGATGGGGGGTGGGGGAGGGGGGAGCGATTCCCTCCTCAGCCATCCTCGAAGTGGTTTTCAGTGGTTTCCCACTTCTCCTCCAGGCAAATGCTGGGATGGTAACTAACTTAAGTCCACGACCACTTCCTTCCTTCCCCTTGTCTATTCTTTCCAATCTATCCATCCTCCACAATGCTCCTGTTCAGCATAGCAGGTGAGGCCGCCTGGGTGAGGTAATGGTCCCCTCCCCAGTTGTATCCCCCGGCCCAAAAGTTCGACGGTCCAGGACACTGCCCTTGAGGCGGTAGAGGTGGGATCTCTCGCTGAGGCTGAGGGAAAAACTAACCCTGGAGGGTAAACGGATTAAGAAAGAAAGAAAGAAAGAAAGAAAGGAAAGTTATTCGTTTCATATCCGATTAAGCACTTTTCCAGCCTTCCTTAATACGACAGCCGTATACGAGTCTACCCCCATACATAATCTCATATGAAACCTCAGTAGGAGTTAGGAAAATCTAAGAAACAAAGTGTTTTAATATTTATCTTGCCACTCGAGCATTCTGTAGCTACTAAAGACGTAAATGATGGTAATGAAAATTTGCCGTCATTTCAATTGTTGCAAAAAATAGACTGGGGTATTCTGAATCACTATGAAACATATACTACAATATACGATGCCATAGTTACAATGGAGGCAGAAAGGGACGACGATATTGTTAAGTGGAGTGAAGTAGAGAATAAGGGCCACATTGACCATGAAGAAGAGGAAGAATAAACTTCTGAAGCGCCTATACCAACAGTGGGTGAAGCTTTAGAAGGCGTCTGAGTTATGGACAGATTCTATGAAGCTAATGGAGGTCGCAGTGCAATGAGTGAAATTGATGGAACGTAATTTGGAAAGTGTGTGTTGGGCAAGGATTAAATTTCAGAACAAAATACTCACCTTTCCTTATTTTCAATTTTTTACTTCCAAAATCTTCATCCACATGGTGGCTGCTTGAGACAAAGAATACATTCAAACAATTTCGTTAAAATATAAATATCTTAAGGGTCCATAATTTCAGTCCGGCGAATGCAAATGATGCCTGAGAATAAGAAGATAATCCCTGTGCGCTTTCAGCCCCCATTCGATGAACTCATGATGTTGAAGGTCTTCATAAGCTCTATCGTCTTCTTAGGGCTCTTTTCTTATCATTTCTTAATTCGTTTACCATCCAGGGCTGGCTTTTCCCTCGGACTCGTCGAGGGATCCCACCTCTACCACATCGAGGTCAATGTCCTGGAGTGTGAGATTTTGGATCGCGGGTGAAACTGAGAGAAGGACCAGTACCTCGCCGAAATGGCCTCACCTATTATGCAGAACAGGAGCGTTGTGGGTAGAGGGGGCGGGGAGATTGGATGGAATAGGCAAGGAAGAGGGAAGGAAGCGGCCGTGCACTTAAGTTAGACATCATCCCGGCGTTCGCCTAGAGGAGAATTGGGCAACCACGGAAAACCACTTGGAGGATAACTGAGCGGACCCCGCTCCAGTCCTCGTAACACATTTCACATTTCGTGGCGGAGCCGCGAATCGAATGCGGGCCTCCGCTGATGGAAGCTAATCACACTAACCACTATACCAAAAAAGGCGGACTAGGGACTCTTTTATTAAATTTAATACTGTATTTTATGTTTATGTACTTCAATATCACAATTTAATGTCGGGTTAAAAAAATTTACCATCTAAAATAATACTTATTAAGTTTTGTTCTATATAATTTTTCACCTCACTCGACTGATGGGATAAATCTCCGTTATAAGGATACTGAAATGGCGTATGGCTTTTTTTAGTGCCGGGAGTGCCCGAGGACATGTTCGGCTCGCCAGATGCAGGTATTTTGATTTGACGCCGGGAGGCAACCTGCGCGTCGTGATGAGAATGAAATGATGATGAAGACGACACCTACACCCAGCGAAATTAACCAATGATGGTTAAAATTCCCGACTGTGCCAGGAATCGAACCCGGGACCCCTGTGACCAAAGGCCAGTACGCTAACCATTTAGCCATGGAGGCGGATACTAAGGATACCAATCCATAACGACACAATTTATTAGATCCCTTGGATATCGTCTTGAGGGTAAATATTTTCTTTCATATTTTTAAAGTTATTTTTTTACAAACAGTCATATTGAGGAATTTATGGTCGTTTTATTGGCCTTTTTGACATATATTTTATCCCTTTATACCCTAATATTTGTCCCTGTAGGGTATGCTGTTTAGACCCTTATTTGCCCTTTACACGATCGTGTGGTTGATCAGGGTGCAGGCCTGTTAGCTTGAGATCATCATGCAGGATGTAAAGCCCACGCTGTTTTGGTCTTCCTACCGGCCGTTTCTCATCTACGTGCAATATAAAAGAATCTTTTACAACTCTTACTGCTTCTGTCCACGTACAGGCCCGTACCAGCGTGAGACGGCTTTCTCTCAATTTTCAATGATTGGTGCCATTCCATTTCGCCTGCGAACTACGCCATTTCTAATACAGTCGTGCAGTATCAGTCCCGATGTCCACCTCAGCATTTCGATGACGGCAACATTCAGCACCATACAAGACAACTGGAGAATGGTATATTTGTGGAATATGTTAGGCCGTATTAATGAGATTTGAACAAAAATGCTCTTTTTTGAGTTTCTTGATGTTAAGTTTTTCATAGATACGATAAAGTGTGTTCCTTCCCCATCACATATTTAGCAGTACATTACACTCAAGCAGATTACAGTTCACGGATCCATACCCAGCGACAAGTACAGTGCAACGCTCTGATTCATGCCAAGAAAATGTTCAATGTCATGCCTACATCCGTACGAGCTCTCCAGAGTGGATCAATGAAAGTATGAATCACGGTTTCACATCGGTGACGCTCTCATATTTATACGCAATTTATACGCATGCTAATTTACTAGTGACAGTCATGTAAACTATGTAATATGTTTGCTAGAAATAGGCTAACACTACAATTCCTTTTATTAATTCCTGATCTTTACCCATTTACTCGGTGCCGGCGGTGTATGTGGATTTAGCCTAGTTTTACGGTCGCATGCCTTTCCTGACACCAGTACTATATTGAAGGACATATGCTAGAAATATGGTTAAGCAAGGTAGAAAGGATGCAAGACAGAATAGGTAGTGGAGACTGCTGGGATAAAGAGATTCAGAATGATTAACTGTTATTTGCTTTACACAGCAATAACTATTTTTACGGTTTTCGGGGATGCCGAGATGCCGGAATTTAGTCGCGCAGTTCTCTCACGTGCCGTTAAATCTACCGAAACGAGTTGGCGTCAGAAGGCCAAAGTCTCAACCGTGTGAGCCACCCAGTCAGGTGATTCAAAATGAAGAATATATATTGAGTCAGGAGGTAACTGCAAGAGTGAAAGATGATGATAAACAGATGATCATACGAGAAAGTAAGACCAAAGGAACATTACTAGGATTGTGCTAAACTGTCAAAAGTTAAGTAGTCCTGCTCCATGGTTAAATGGTCAACATGCAAGCCTTTTGTCCAATTCCAATAGGTTCCGGGTTCGGTTCCCTACCGGGCCGGCGATTGTAACTTTCATTGGTTAATTCTTCTGGCTCGGGGGCTGGGTGTTTGTGCCGTCTTCATCAGTAAAATTCATATCAGGTAGAGTCTCGTTCTCACAGATGCGCAAGTCGCCTATAGGGCACCAAATTGAAAGACCTGCATCAGGCCTCTCCGGAGACCGTAAGACAATATTATCTGTTAAAGAGAGTCAGTAGAGAAACAAAGTCACTTTGAGTCAAATATTTTGATAGTGATTCTAAGCTTCAAATAGAAATAGAGAAATAAATCTACAACTATTATTATTATTATTATTATTATTATTATTATTATTATTACACTGGGAAATGCAAAGAAATAGTTTTATATAATAAAACATATCTCACTTCTTAAAATCTTGGTCAAGTACCTAATGTTTTTATTCCATCTAATCAATGCATTTTATTTTTTACGAATAGGATTAGTTTCTACCGTTTGAGTCGGTCATCTTCAACTATTCATTCACACAAGTTAAACTAAAATAACGGCACAATCATTAAATAAAATGGGGTTTGTAAACACTGAGCTAAAAGTATAAATACGAGTACATTGAGGAACACTTTAGTCCACATGAAAATTTTTCACTTGACACTAGTCTTCTGAAGTAATGAGAATAGACTCATTTAAAAAACTTGATAGGAATGTTTTAAAAAATTAATCAGTTGATTATGCTCAAATTACAGGCAAATGAACCTAGTTAAGGTTCTCGAAATGCTCATAAACAGTAGTTAATATTCGGCCGTGAAATAATTATTTCGTCTAGAACATATTATCATCGTTCTTGTAGAGTTGGCATGAATGTTGATTAAGCACTGATTTACGGCAGTCATGTGCTGGAATGGGATCAGTGAACAACCTCTCTCAACATCCTCGCCACCTACCCGGATCACGTCTCCCGGGGGGACTGTCTCGCATCGGAGGGCATGCCGCAACATCAGAAATCAGTAGCAGAGGCATATCCCGAGACAAAAACGCGATCTTCCAGACGCGAGAAAAGCACGTCGCAATCCTTAACACGCGAAAATTCGCCTGACCGCCAGGCGGACACCTCTCAGCAACATCCGCTTCATATGGCGCAGGGCCAGCCAGACCTAGCCATTCTTCAGCACTTGCAGACCATCCAGCACTCAACCACACCACTACTCTTGAAACAGACGACTACTCGCAGATGAACGACACCGTCCAGGAGAACCAACGACCACTTCAACGGCCTTTAGCCCCACACATCCAAGGATTGCAGTGATGCTCTCTACGACCACTCGAATATACATCGGGATGGGTAAACCCGGATCCTCAATGCGTACACCAACTCGCCCTGACACTCCAACAACTGGTCGTCACATCAGTCGGCAAGGATCGCCACGACATAGAGGCCGTCCTCTGGGGTCTCAGCGCCTGGGAACATCTCGACGGCGCCCAGCAGAGCTACTTCGCGACAAGAGCCAATCTCCTGTATGTCGCCATAAACAAAGGTTGGCAGGCGGCGATACAGCTCGTAGCCGCCACGTCGGAGACCCTCGCATGGACCCCGGAGGGATTCTCATTTCAGCCACAGCCGCGCCCAACACCGGTCACCCGCGGAAGGGCCCGTGGACGGGGCCGCGGAGCACGAGGGGGCGCGGGAATCCTATGTGGAGGGATGTATTCACAATTGCGTGTTTCTGAGGTGGTTGTTATTACGTAAATAAAGATTTATTTTAAGACGAACGCAAACACCCAGCTCCCGAGCTATGGGATTTAATCAGATGACACTAAAATCTGTGACCCGGTGGGGAATCGAAGCCTGGGCCCTCTGAACCGAAGCCTACTACGTTGACTATTCACCATTCACTATTAATAGAAATTTGTTAGATAAGAGTGCACAATACAAATAGACTGCCGGACTGAGTGGCTCAGATGGTAGAGCACCGGTCTTCTGAGTCCGAGTTGGCGGGCTCGATCCCGGTTCAGCCCGGTGCTATTTGAAGATGCTCAAATACCCCAGCCTTGTAATAATAATAATAATAATAATAATAATAATAATAATAATAATAATAATAATAATAATAATAATAATAATAATAGTAAGTACAGTGACATAAATTTATTTTGCTTTACGTCCCACTTTTACGGTTTTCGGAGACGCTGAGGTGGCGGATTTTAGTCCCGCATGAGTTCTTTCGCGTGCCAGTAAATCTACCGACACGAGGCTGACGTACGAGAGTAGTGGATTCGATGAGGGAGGTTTAGAGATGTAAAGGAGACCAATTGACAAAGAGGTAGGCTACACTGTACGCTAATTTTCTTCTCGTAAAATATAAGGAAATGCTTATTTGTAGAGGAGGGGTCATAGCTGCTATCTCTCTTCGTGTGCGATTCATTCAGTTCAGAAATTGAAATATTCGCCTAGCTGACAGGATATGTTCCGGTGACTTACAGAATTTGTTGACGACTAAATTATAGAACTCGTTGAACCTTACAACGGGAAGTCTCAGAAATACACAACATATATTACATGAGCAACGGAAGGTATTTGGAGACACTCAAATATGTGAATCACTCCGATGTTTGGGAGCCACACTTATTAACGACATACCTAACACTAAATTTGAAATGTATGGCAGGCCATTACAAATGTGCCCAGGGATGACCCCCACTATTCTGTCACTTCGGCTATGGTGTAAAATAAATGGTAAACGTATTTTCTAACATTGGGGATATAAGAAGCTGTTCTATTGGTGGTATGATGCACTAGGGTGTATGATCTTCTTATCATTTCTATATTAAACTTGTTCCAACAAAAATTACATTTTTGAAGGCTCATTTTATAAAATTTTTCATTGCGTGAGGCAAAATATTTTCATGCCACTGAAGATCTATGCTGCACGTTATGGAAGATATAAGGAAGGATCCAGTACCGCCTTCTCTTCTTTCTTCCAGGACACAAAAACTATTAGGTCAGAAAAACAGTTTCTTCCTTAGAACTCACTGCAACTGATAGTAGAAATATAATCATATTAATATGCAGCAAAATTTTCTTATGATAGATATCACGCACCATTTATCTTATTGCTCAAATATCGTATCGCTCTGGTGTGTGGCCCGCGTTAGCGCCTCTGCATACGCACTACTAGCCGAAAGAGTAGCACGCATCTTGTCTTGTGCCACTTTATGTTCATACTTACCCATGAGAGACGCATGTAGTAATAGAGGAGAATATATTGTAAATCAGTCTAGTGTGGCTGTCTCCCTGCCACTTCTATCATAATTATTGAAAGCGAACGAAAATGTAATAGAAAATGATGAATGTCGGATTTCCTGGGAAATGAAAAGTTCTCGCACAAGACAAAAAGTCGAACCTCGGACGTACTAATAAGGAGCATATGCGTTACCTCATAAGCTGACAGAGTGTCGTTATGGTAATGAGTAAAAGTCTGTAAGTCATGGTATTTTCAACTAACTCGCACACATAAGCGTACTTTACACGTGTGATGCCTGGCTTATGGTGCAACAAGCGTACCGGTATACGAGTTACACATGCAGTCAAAAAGTAGCTTGTAATTAGGGTGACCAACCATCCCGTATTTTAATGTATGTTGTAAATGTCCCGCGTAGGACGTTATTTATGCCGCGATTGTCTCGTTTTCTATCTGAACGAATTTTTGTGTTATTTTCATCGGTACGAATGTCCTGCCATCTAGCTTCAACTACACATAGTGTAACCGTCGCCAAAAGTATGATCTTTAAATGTTCAAAGAAGCAGATTTTAGCATATTTGGAGGAGCGTTCCGGATGTAGGCCTATGAAATGACAAGGATATTTTGGCTTGTGCGAAAACTGATAAATACAGTTTCAAGGAAGATAAATTATGCAATAGTTTTACTTATATTGCGGTTTTCTGTATTTCTATACTATATCTGGAGGTTGAAATTTACCGGGAGAGTTGGTCGTGCGGTTAGGGGCACACAGCTGCGAGCTTGCATTCGGGAGATAGTGGGTTCGAACCCCGCTATCGGCAGCCTTAAGGATGGTTTTCCTTGCTTTCCCATTTTCACACCAGGCAAATTCTTGGACTGTACCTTAATTATGGCCACGGCCGCCTCCTTCCCACTACTAACACTTTCCTACCCCATCATCGCCATAAAACCTATATGTGTCGGTGCGACGTAAAGAACCTCGTAAGAAAAGAGGAAGAGGTTAAAATTTAGAACAAGTGCTTTTGCAAAATATTTCATGTAACTGATAAACTAAGAAGGGTCACAAATATGTATTTTTCAGCTATTACAAATTTTTAATGTAGGCCTACTTGTGATTATATTTATGCTATGAAATATTCAAAATTTAGAAGGAAAGTTAATTCAGAATTTGTTGACTTGAATATTTTCATTTAGTGAAGGGGTCTTCTTGAACCCACAGGCTGGAAAAGAAATTGTACAATAAAGTTGAGTGAAGTGTATTTTTCTATGTTTTTACTTCAGTAAGAGTGATCTTGGTCCACCTCTGTGGTGTAGTGGTTAGTGTGATTAGCTGCCGCTCCCGGAGGCCCGGGTTCGATTCCCGACTCTGCCACGAAATTTGAAAAGTGATACGAGAGCTGGAACGGGGTCCACACAGCCTCGGGATGTCATTTGAGTATAGGGCGGCTCGATTCCTAGCTCAGCAATCCTCGAAGCGGTCTTCCGCGGTTTCCCATTTCTTCTCCAGGCAAATGCCGGGACGGTATCTAACTTAAGGCCACGGCCACTTCCTTCCCTCTTCCTTGTCTTTCTTCCCATCCTCCACACAGCCCGTGTTCAGCATGACAAGTGAGGCCACCTGGGCGAGATACTGGTCCCCCTTCCCAGTTGTATCCCCGACCCAAAGTCTTACGCTCCAAGACACTGCCCTTGAGTCGGTAGAAGGGGATCTCTCGCTGAGTCCGAGGGAAAAACCAACCCTGGAGGTTAAACGGATTAAGGAAAAGAGAGTGATCTTAGTTTTAAAAAAAAGAGGGAACTGTCAACACAATGCTTTTGAAAATGTAAAAATATTTGTCGTTTTAAAATTGCAGGAAATAATGTAGCTGCCCCCCAAAATTGTGTGATGTCCACCCTTTTGCGACTGTCTTGTCTTTCACTCCTTCCTTCAACAGTTTGTCACCCTACTTGTAATGCAGTGGAATGAATTATGGATAACTAAATCATTCCCTTGATATCTCACGCTGTGAAGGGAGACAGACACATTACTATTAAGGTTACGCTAACAGTTAAGACAACAAAAAATTGCATCATCTGTTTGGAGGAGATGGAAAGAAAAGAAACGAAGCAGCAGGGTGGAGGAAGAAAATATTTCGTAACGTCAGTACCAGAATTTACGTTTCAATCCATTCAAAATTATCGTTGCAAAAATGTCGTCGTGTCTGTATATTAATACACTTATCTTACTTTGACCAGTTTCCCTTAAATCTTGTGGATACGGAGGACATTTAGACAGCGAGTGTGAAGCTACTCAAGATAAACAACGCTTTACATATACTCCATGAGATTTTTCTTATAAGATATCATTGGCTTTCTTTTAAAACCTCGTACGTCCCAATGTTCTTCCTACCCATTATATTCCTTAAGTTTGGTCACGCCTTCCAGCCACATATTTATATGCAATCCATCAGAATAATTTTAGTTGTGTTCATTTTCCTATGCCAATTTGTAAAGGAAAATAAACCTTAAATATTCTATATTACAATGTAGGAGTGCGTAGATTCGGCATGAAAACAACACCCCTACAATACTGTATGTTAAGATCCATTCCTTTACACATTAGCATAGGAAAATGCACGCAACGAAAATTGTTGTGATGGATTGCATACAATTATGTGGCTGTAAGAAAAATAATGGTTAGGAAGAGCGTTGGGACATACGAGGTTTCAAATAAAGCCATCGATATGTATCTCTTGTTGCATCGATATGTATTTCATGTTGCATCGATATGTATCTCATGTTGCATTTGATGTGTGTTTCATGTTGCATCCGATATGTGTCTCATGTTGCATCCGACTCATGTTGCATCCGATGTGTATCTCATGTTGCATCTGATATGTATCTCATGTTGCATTTGATATGTGTTTCATGTTGCATCCGATATGTGTCTCATGTTGCATCCGATATGTATCTGATGTTGCATCCGATGTGTATCTCATGTTGCATTTGATATGTGTTTCATGTTGCATCCGATATGTGTCTCATGTTGCATCCGACTCATGTTGCATCTGATATGTATCTCATGTTGCATCCGATAGGTATCTCATGTTGCATCTGATAGGTATCTCATGTTTCATCTGATATTTATCTGATGTTGCATCCGATAGGTATCTCATGTTGCATCTGATATGTATCTCATGTTGCATTTGATATGTGTTTCATGTTGCATCTGATATGTATCTCATGTTGCATTTGATATGTGTTTCATGTTGCATCCGATATGTGTCTCATGTTGCATCCGATATGCGTTGCATCTGATATGTATCTGATGTTGCATCTGATATGTATCTCATGTTGCATTTGATATGTGTTTCATGTTGCATCCGATATGTGTCTCATGTTGCATCCGACTCATGTTGCATCCGATATGTGTTGCATCCGATATGTATCTCATGTTGCATCCGATATGTATCTCATGTTGCATATGATATGTATCCCATGTTGCATTTGATATGTATCTCATGTTGCATTTGATATGTGTTTCATGTTGCATCCGATATGTGTCTCATGTTGCATCCGATATGTATCTGATGTTGCATTTGATATGTGTTTCATGTTGCATCAGATATGTGTCTCATGTTGCATCCGACTCATGTTGCATCTGATATGTATCTGATGTTGCATCTGATAGGTATCTCATGTTGCATCCGATAGGTATCTCATGTTCCATCTGTTACCGTAAGAAACTTAACACTAGGGCCAGGATTTCTGTGTAATATCTAAGTGCAAAGTATGTACATAAAATTAGTAAATATCTTTTTTTGCTAGTTGCTTTACGTCGCACCGACACAGATAGGTCTTATGGTGACGATGGGATAGGAAAGGGCTAGGAGTGGGAAGGAAGTGGCCGTGGCGGCCTCAATTAAGGTACAGCCTGGTGTGAAAATGGGAAACCACGGGAAAACATCTTCAGGACTGCCGACAGTGGGGTTTGAACCCACTATCTCCGGATGCAATCACACAGCTGTGCGACCCTAACCGCATGGCCAGATCGGCCGGTAATAATTGAATTAAAGGCATAATCGAAATACTTCAAATATTCAAACAAATAATGTTATGCACTGTAAATTACGGAGTATCTTACACATCGTATTGTCGTACCTAATTTCCTGATACCCTCATATCCTGCATATGAAACAAATAAATGCTACTAAATAAAGTTAATACAGAATGTGACTTTAAACCCTATTAACACAAATCGTACGGTAAATTTAAAAAAATCCTGATGCGCACGGTGTCACAAAACATTTCTCCATGTTTTCCATTGTGATATTTTGGCACTGATCCAATAGAATGATCTTGTAGCCTTAGAAGGATCGTTGCCGGGCTGAGTGGCTCAGACGGTTGAGGCAGCGGCCTTCTGACCCCAACTAGGCAAGTTCGATCCCGGGTCAGTCCGGTAGGGTTTGAAGCTGATGACACACGTCGGTCTCGTATCGGTAGATTTGCGGGCACGTTAAAGAACTCATGTGGGACTAAATTTCACCACCTCGGCGTCTCTAAAACCTTAAAAATGGAGTTAGTGGGGCCTAAAACCAATAACGTTATTACAAGGACCTTTCAATATGCGAGGAAGTCACGAGTGCATATTTTAAAAGATAAAAACTAACTGGGTGAAATTTCTTCCGGGTTACTTCTTATTCGCTACGAATGATCTTGCAAACAGATAGAGAACTTGAATAACCGGGACTTCATTTCAAGACTGCCTAGAGTTTGTTAGAAACTCTGACCGATGAAAGGCATCCCATAATCTGAGGAAGGGTTAGTGCTGCTACATGTTATGCAGTTCAGGCACTCGGGCCTAGTGTATTTCACAGAAAAAGGTTTAGAAATTCCAATTTTAAACGAATTTTAAAAACAACTTTAGCAGTTGAAATATATTCTTTATGAGTTGAAATTAGCCAGTTATTTCACTATAGTCTGAAAATTAAAGGAGCTGACACAATATTCAATTATTTTTAATAATTACCTAGATATGTACAAAAATGTTACATTCTTCACATAATATGTAAAAAGATGTAATATTACCAAGAATATATATAAAATGAAACACATGTATAACCATATCAGATCCACAATTCACCGACATTTTTCATTTTTGGTTGTCTACAAGCAAAGGAATGGAATATTTACTGTAATTACATGAGGATCCGGGCCCTACTTATCACTCTGGTGTGCGGCCCACCTGGGAGGGGGCTTGGAACATTTGCACGGAGTGACACTTACACGGAGTGACACTTACACGGAGCCCTTCACTCTCTCCGACAGAACATGGTGAGTAAGAAGTAGGATGGTGACATTTGTACGGAGCATCGATTTTCATATACTCCGGTATTAATAGACACGTACAGTGCTTCTCATACCCTCGATTGAAAAGCTGGCCTACCTGCTCGGTGTAAATAGTTGAAATCATACGGTTTTAAAGGTAGTAGAGGTGCCGAAATTTTGTACCGCAGGAGTTCTTTTACGAGCCGGTAAATCTACCGACACGAGGCTGACGTATGTTTATTTCAGTCCGATGGTATTTCACGGTGATCACATAGGCCTACGTCAGCCTCGTGTCGGTAGATTTGCGGGCACGTAAAATAACTCCTGTGGGACTAAATTCCGTCACCTCGGCGTCTCAGATCCACAACTGCTAAAGATGGATAGCTGTGGAACTAGTATCACCAGTTCAACACGGAGCATTAGTTGTCAGCAGGTATCATCTGTAGCAATGATATCTAAAATGCTTCTATCTATCTATCTATCTATCTATCTATCTATCTATCTATCTATCTATCTATCGCATGAGTATACCCCTCCCTTTCTTTCACTTTCCAACTTTCATTGGGCCGTCCGTGCAAGTGTCACTGTTTGACATATCCATGCTTAGTAATTTCCAGGAATGTTTGACGTTCCGTGTAAATGTCAACACATTCTATCTCCGTGCAAGTGTCACAAGTTCGCTGAGAGATGCACCGTTTAATCGCGGCTACAGAGATGATTAGATCGGAGCTGAGAATGAGTGGGCTGCGCTGCGGACAGCGACCCCATGCTGTTTCACTGGCCCAGTAAAGGCGGTGAAAGTGGCTCTTCGGCCCACTTCATGAGCTCGGACAATAGTAGCGAGAAGTGTCGTCAAGAAAAGTGAAGATGAAGTTATCAGAACTGATCTGTGACATGGCAGCTATATCCGGGACTGAAATGTTCTTAGACCCTGCACAGGGTAACGGTGTTTTTTCATTTAGGTCATGGTCGTGCTCTCCGATATCATTCTTTGGCCAAGTAGCGGTGACCACTCATACGCCAACTGAAGGAGGTGATAACGGTCGGCTTCAGACTATCAAACCGCTAGTCCGTGTTCGATTATTGGGCGTTTTTTCTTTTCGTTTTCATTCAATATTTTATTCAGTAAAACTGATATTATTCTGATAATAAGAATAGTTTTCTTTGCCTTTTTCGAAGTAATACATCGGGAGATGTGATTAACAATCTTCATGTAATGTTCATTTTTTTCAATTTTCTTGCGATATGCCTCTTCATGGAAGGATCTTATCGAAAACACAAAAACGTTTATTATATTATTAAGTTTGGACCCCATATTATATAAATAAAACATGTTTATAGATAACCTTTCGATTGTCCGTCATCAATTTTGACCTGGATTTTTCAAAAACTAGCGAGTGTCTAGCAAAATGCCGAATCTCACGTCTCTTTTTTCAATAAAGAACGTCCCTGCAAAATTTTATCAAAATCGGTGAGGCACATGTCAGACCCTCCCCTTGTGAGTGGTCATCGTGTTGGCCTTGGTCCTTAGGACCTCGGGTTTAGTTCTCGGGCTCTCGAGGGATTTTTATCTTAAGCGGTTAGTTTTCTTGGCTCGGGAACTTGTGTTTGTGCTGTCCCCAAATTCCTGCAACTTATATTCCACACAGAACACTAAGTTTCCCATACAGAACAGGCGCCACCCACCCTTATCGGAGGGTCTGCCTTACAAGGACTCCGCCAGGCTAGAAATAAGCACACAGGGCGAGTTGGCCGTGCGCGTAGAGGCGCGCGGCTGTGAGCTTGCATCCGGGAGATAGTAGGTTCGAATCCCACTATCGGCAGCCCTGAAAATGGTTTTCCATTTTCACACCAGGCAAATGCTGGGGCTGTACCTTAATTAAGGCCACGGCCGCTTCCTTCCAACTCCTAAGCCTTTCCTATCCCATCGTCGCCGTAAGACCTATCTGTGTCGGTGCGACGTAAAGCCCCTAGCAAAAAAAAAAAAAAGAAATAAGCACACGAAATTATTCCTCCTCTCATAATTTCATTCACATCTTCAGAAATGATTTTATTCCGCGGTTTCCCATTTTCACACCAGCAAACGCTAGGGCTGAGCCTTAATTAAGGCCAAAGCCGCATCCTCCTCAGTTCTAGGCCATTCCTGTCCCATCGTCGCCATAATACCTATCTGTGTCGGTGCGATGGAAAGAAAATTGTAAGAAAAACGAAGAAATTATTGTACTTTTTTTTTATCTCTTCCTCGCCACTATTTTGGCTAAAAGTCAACATCGGTCTTTATTGCAGCGTGAATGTAGAAAATGTCTTCCATTTGAATTTTTCTTATTATGCCTTATATGCCTTCCATTCAGTAATGATTTTATTTTCGAATGACTGGAAATTTGATTTTCACGTTCGCACACTTTAGCAAGTCAACGCTGCAAAGAATTACTTGGATAGATTTATTCCAATGTAGTTCTGATAGAGAAAATGAAGGAATTATTTGTTAGACAAAACCAAAGGAAAAACTCGGAAGTGCTACCAGAATGAATGGAAATTTTGTGAAGAAGGCTACTCTAAGTACTTTGCTCAGCAGAATAGCCTCGGTCCGAGCAAGTGGCTACGAGGTTTGAGTCGCGTAGTTGTCAGCTTGCATTCGGGAGAGAGTAGGTTCGTACCCCACTGTTTTCAGCCCTGGAGATAATATTCTGTGATTTTAATTTCTCACGCTAGGTTGGAGCTATATCTTAATTTTGGCCTCGTTCGCCTCCTACCCTGTCCTATTTTTTTCCTATCCCATCGTCGCCAAAGACCTGTCGGTATCGGAGTGACGCGAAACAAGACTAGCTTCTGGAGTTAACACAAAGTGGTACTGGATGCATGTGTGAATCAGTATGTAGGCCACACTGATGCTTTGAGAACATGATATAACCTACGAACTACTCAAATATGATGCAGTATAACATATTTAATAAATGATATACTGCTAAATTCGTCACTATACAGAAATCATACCAGAGGCACTATACGCATCGGAGACACTCAGTCTCCAACAAAAACAAAAAACACTAAAGGAACAATCAAAAATTAAAGAATGAAAAATAGTGACTAAAATTATTATATGACCAATACAGAGTGCGTTTTTCTAAACCCAGTGCATAAAACTAAGAACAAATCCCAAAATCATAGACACAGTACGCCGGTGAACGCAATTCCTGGGCACCTACAGTAGAAACAATAAACCCAATCAGGCTACCAAGAGAAATCCACAAAATTCTGAAAAACAAGACACAAGATCTAATTGTTACAAGCAAACTCGAAAGATCTTCAAAATCGCCAAATCTACCGGACGGAGATGCAATCAGAAAAGTCACACAGACTTCGCGGTTCAAGAAGGAAGAGAGAAAGGCCACACGACAAACAAATACATTATCGGTGCACCCACTCATTGCGGTTGAATGAACATTGGGCTTGAAGGAAAGCCAATAAATGTTGATTCTGGGGTCCTAAGCGATCCATTCACGAAGAAGGAGAAGTCCCTTCTCAGTTTACATTTCTTAGTTTATTATCATGATGATTATTATTATTGATACTGTTATTAAGATATTTTTGGAATTAATCACCACCAAAATTTCTCTCCGACCACTGTCCATAAAATAACTGAGTAATTGAAAATTCCATGTGGATTTACCTATATTTGTACAGCGGTAATTCCAAGATATCTCGGTCGGAAGAAGTATTCCTTTTGGTTTTGGCGATCTTGGATAATTATTTTATTATAATAACTAAGACATACACACGTGGAAAAAGGATTGCATGCACTGATTTAAAGATACCTGTCAACAAACATGTTCCATATTTGCTGTCTCCTAAAAACTATGTATCAATTGAGATAGAATCTTCGTCCGTGAACATGGGAAACTGACGTGCCCGCTAGTTTGAAGACTCGCAGTTTTTTATTGTATCATAGTGAATAAGCAGTCCTTGCAGAGCTCATTCGGGTTATTCCCACGCTGTAATAATGTTGCGCATTACCCTTGAATTCACAAAGTGACTGCTAAACAGAGAGAAGTGTGAACCTTGTTCTACTTTTGCGCACTTTCTGGATCTCAGCCATGGTAAGATACAGATCCGGCAACGTCACTGGGTTACGCGACAAGTTCGTTACCAGAGCGCAGCCACTGCATTTACTATCTTTGTGTTATGATTTTTGATGCGCCGGAAAGTGATGAGAACACTGTGAGGTCACTAGCACATACTTTCAATTTTTTATGTAAACATGGCATGATAGCGAAAGGTTTAATATGAGTTGTTATTCCGAAACATTGCAGTGATGAAACAATATTTCGGAAGTTTTGGAGCAGCTGGATTTTTTACTTCTATGTCTAAAATACTGTGGTGGTGGTAACTCTTGTTTTAAGAGTAAGCCTGGCCGAGTGGCTCAGACGGTTGAGCCGCTGGCTTTCTGATCCCAACTTGGCAGGTTCGATCCTGGCTCAGTCTGGTGGTATTTGAAGGTGCTAATATACGTTAGCCTAGTGTCGGTAGATTTTACTGGCACATAAGAGAACTCCTGCGGGACTAAATTCCGGCACCTCGGCGTCTCCGAAAACCGTAAAAGTAGTTGGTGGGACGTAAAGTTATTATTATTATTATTATTATTATTATTATTATTATTATTATTATTATTATTATTATTATTATTATTATTATTTAAGAGTAAGTACAAGTGGGCAATCATCCTCTCAACACAACCACAGGGCAAAGGAGTTCTGATCCTTTAAAAAGGAAAGGTATTCGTAGAAGTAATGGGAGGGACATGAAGGGCGTGGAAATCAAAGAAGCCGTAGGCCTCACTAAAACCAATATAGTTGGGTCGGAAACGAAGAGAAGTCGGCCAACGGAGGTCGGATAGGAAGGATTGAAGTTAGGAGACTGGCACAAGTAAATAGAAGTAATGCCAGACTTGCGTAAGGACCCCGTGATTACCAAACCTTGTTGTCAATTTGAGGGTCCTTCCTTGGGTGTTCCGCTTTTATCCGCGTTTTACGGAGGACAGTGCACCGTGGATGTACTCTCCCACACTCACCTACAGGGGATCAAGTGCTGTGTTGGGCTGTCTATCTGAAGCAGTAAAGGCGTGCTAGGTTCACCTAGAAGATGAATGTATATACTCTGTATGGTCTTTTTTAATCTATGGCCCATCCGGCTCCATGGCTAAATGGTTAGCGGCCGGGTCGGGGATAACCTTAATTGGTGAATTCGTCTAGGTCGGTGGCTGGGTATTCGTGATGTCTTCAGTATTAGAAATCATGCAGGTGACATAATAGGCCGTCTACTAGAAAAAGACCTGCACCAGGCCCCTCCGGAGACCATATGCTATTATTATTTTATTGTTACGGGATTTCTGTGGTTTACGGAGGTGTAAGCAGCTGCTGGGGTGAATAGGTGGACAAGAAATTAACTACAGCATAAGTTAACACACTCAATTTTGAAATTTTTTTCTTTTTTTAAATTTCATTTTTGATAAATAGAAGATTTCAATAACAATAACAATCTTATAATGAGCTCGTCAGCTCCAACAACAATGACAGTCCAAAAGTCAGGTACAAAACTTGAGAGAATTACAAATCCTAATTTCCACAAAAAAAAGAGCTGGATTGCTCTTGGCAGGCACAAAATTTTGTAAGAGCTAGAAAGCTCCAGGAAAATACCCTTTGTGGGAGTCTGTGCTCCAACTATATCGTCGTCCAGCCTCTCAGAGGCATCAGTTTATAATCGCGCACTTCCAACCTATCGGTTGCTCTTAATTAAAGAATTTACACAGGGTAGCCCCAAGGTGAACTTGTCTTGCTCAACAGTTTATAACTTTCTGTCCCTCAAGGGATTTCACACCAGACTCAATTCTACTTACCACAATAGATTTACGGGGGAATTTTTTCCCATATTAAATTACCTTAATGATAAAAGAAAAGTTGGTTGTAACCGGCCATAGACACTATGCAAAGGACGCGAAACACTTGCACTCCTTCTAGAAAAACTTGAAACCTTAAGTGGGCTAATGGCCCAATGATACAGAGGCTGAGCCTATTCTACGGCGGAGTGACTAAATGAGAAACATTAAATACCAAACGTGTGTTGAGAATGTTTGGGGTTTAGACACTTACCAAGTTGAATGGGAATCAACAGAGGGTAATCACTCTTCGTTCCCTTGCATTGTAGATTTCCCAGTAGGGAATAAAACAGTCCTCAGACTGATGGAAAATACCACATTTAAACCACCAGATTTATAAATTTACAGTAAATAAAATAGGTTGAAACCTTCCCCTCAAGCTATCTGCAGGACCTATCACTTGTTTATTCAAATTCTGCCATTATCTTATGTTGCTGGGCCTTCCGATCGCCGCCTGCGTCTCCTTCCCCCCTTAGTACACGCCGCACTCAAGTAACTGGAGCAATGAAGAGGACAATACGGCCCTAAAACACCCAGCTTTTGTAGAACTCTTTACTGATAGGCCGGATTCCTGAACACACCCCCGATTATAATTGGCTAGAGAAAATATTCATCATCTTCTGATAGGTTGATTGATATTGGAGAAGGAAACTGCAGAAGTGGTGACAACTTTGATACATGAACAAAACAATTCAAAAACTAAGGTTAGCCAATGGTAAATATCAATTTTCCTTTAAGAATTAAGTATCGTGTATCACGCCAGAGGGGCCACATAGAGCGATGTTGGAGACATCTAACAGTTGAAAAGCCAAGTATCTTGCATAACATCAGTTCAAGTTCAATTGCATAAATGGCCTCATAGAAGGCACGCTATTTAACTGGCCGGAGGTTTACCCCCGGTACAATTATTATTATTATTATTATTATTATTATTATTATTATTATTATTATTATTATTATTATTATCTACGGCTCAGTAAAATGGGACTAAGTAAAATTGTGAAATATGCAATGTGTCTATGTTGACGATCTGTAATTGAGGATAGCTTTACCGTGTAAAAATTCAAAATTAGATTTGAACACGAGCTTTATTTGTGCGGTTCTTCATCACTAGTTGGAAACGTGGGAAATGTCATCATCTGCAGGGTGACCTCCTGCTCTATACGCTGAAGGAGTGTTGTGACGATGAGTTAAAGCTATGTGTTCTTAATGAATTTGGAATACGAGTGATCAAAAGATTAATTTTCGGTCCGTACAACACTATATTCTTCAATTAAAAGAGGAAAACGTTCTACCAGTGTGATAAATGTTTAGTGAAGTAATTTTAGGGAGCCATCATCGTTCACTGACGGGTCTGCCTTTTCCATGCAACAGATGAATTAATCTTGGAATTTGAGTACAGTATTGTGGTTTCTCGTTGCGTTCCCTATAACAGTTTTACTGCCATTCAAATCATCCTGAGCACGATAGTAAATGTTCAGTTATAATTCAGTTTATTAGCACGTGTCATTTGCATTGCCCTTAAACTGATTTGCATTCCCCATAGAAGCCGTTGATTCTCTTCACCTGTTACTATGGCAACTGGCTCTTCACAATCTACCAGTCGGACCAGCTGAAACAAAATTATTCAAAGAGGCTTTACTCTTCGTATCACTTGACACTTTGTCCTAGCTTGTGACAGGCCAGATCCCTAACATGGTGACCAATCAACTTTCAGTATCAAACAATGTGAAATTCTAAAAGATGATAGCGATGTCATTTCGGTTATTGAAACAATGATCATTGTTATGAGAAATATATCTTCGTTGTGCTGTGAAATCCAGAAATCGTACGCATGTGAACTCTGTGAAAATAGCAGGAAAAGATTTTTTTTTTTTTTTTTTTTTTTTTTTTTTTTTTTTTTTTTTGCTATTGGCTTTACGTCGCACCGACTCAGATAGGTCGTATGTCTTATGGCGACGATGGAATAGGGAAGGCCTAGGAGTTGGCAGGAAGCAGCCATAGCCTTAATTAAGGTACAGCCCCAGCATTTGCCTGGTGTGAAAATGGGAAACCACGGAAATCCATATTCAGGGCTGCTGACAGTGGGATTTGAACCCACTATCTCCCGGATGCATGATCACAGCCGCGCGCCCCTGACCGCACGGCCAACTCGCCCGGTAGGAAAGGTTTGTTAGCTCCACTGAAATTAATCTGAGAAGTTGAGCAGTACTAAATTGAAAATTCCAGTCAATGTTTTGTTCCAAAATTAAATATTTTGCAGGAGGTTTAATAATAATAATAATAATAATAATAATAATAATGTTATTTGTTTTACGTCCCACTAATTACTCTTTTACGGTTTTCGGACACGCCGAGGTGCCGGAATTTAGTCCCGCAGGAGTTCTTTTACGTGCCAGTAAATCTACCGACACGAGGCTGACGTATTTGAGCACCTTCAAATACCACCGGACTGAGCCAGGATCGAACCTGCCAAGTTGGGGTCAGAAGGCCAGCGCCTTAACCGTCTGAGCCACTCAGCCCGGCTGGGAGGTTTAATACTATCCTGTATGTTCTTTATTGCAACTGACTAAGATGAAGTTAAATGTACTCTAGAGACAAGAACTTTTCAACAGACTACTATAATCCCCTGCCTGTTCTAAGAGGCGATAAAGGGGGTGACCTCAGAGGCTATCAAATTGGGAGGGTGGTTTGGTGTAATCAGCGACACCTAGCTGAGCCTGGCATTGTTTCTCATTCTTGTGCTAATCTTCTCACTTTCATATTTCCTACATAACTTTCCTTGGTGAACTTTCCCTTTCTTTGCCTACAATCTCCTTTTTGCGCAGGCTCTGAACTCTTACGCTGATTACTGGTTGGCTGGGATAGTTTTACTTGTACTTCCCCTCGAAACAATTATCACTATCAGCACCACTAGATTAGATAACGTTTAATACTATGTTGCCTTTGAATTTTCACTTTAATTAGAAGCTGTTAATTATGTGAATTTATGAATGCATTAAGATTTGCACCCGCAGAATTTGTGTTAATATGTGAGGCAGCGATTTAACGTGTCACTTTGATTTATGTTACAGTAATTCGGATTCAAAATAAAATTCCCACCGAGCTCGATAGCTGCAGTCGCTTAAGTGCGGCAGGTATCCGGTATTCGGGAGATAGTGGGTTCGAACCCCACTGTCGGCAGCCCTGAAGATGGTTCAATATTAAAAATGGCGTATGGCTTTCAGTGCCGGGAGTGTGCGAGGACGTTTTTCGTTCGCCAGGTGCAGGTCTTTAGTTTCGGCAGCCCTGAAGATGGTTTTCCGTGGTTTCCCATTTTCACACCGGGAAAATGCTGAGGCTGTACCTTAAATAGGCCACGGCCGCTTCCCTCCCACTCCTAGCCCTTTCCTATCCCATCGTCACCATAAGACCTATCTGTGTCGGTGTGACGTAAAGCAAAAAAAAATATTCCTAACTTCACACTGTCAGGGATATTCAGAAATTTAACATTGTGTTCCCTTCTTTAGCAGTATCCAGTACATAATTAATTTTCGCTAAATATAAATAAGAAACCAATTGGTAGAACAAGTTGTTCTCATTTTAATTATTCGCTGAATATTTTTGAAACTCCTCAAACTCATTACCTTTCCTGCTGGAAAATTTCTGTTACTTTTAACCGTACTGTATCACACATTACTCCGCTCACATTTGTTAAATGTTATTCATTTTTACGTCCTATTAATTATTTTGACGGGGTTTTGGAGACGCCGAAGTGCCAGAAATTATTTCCCGCAAGAGTTATTTTACTCTTTTACGGTTTTCGGACACGCCGAGGTGCCGGAATTTAGTCCCGCAGGAATTCTTTTACGTGCCAGTAAATCTACCGATACGAGCTGACGTACTTGAGCACCTTCAAATACCACCGGAATAAGTCAGGATCGAACCTAACCTGTCAAGTTGGGATCAGAAGGGCAGCGCTTCAATCGTCTGAGCCGCTCATCCCGGCTACTCACACTTGTATATTACTAGTATCGAATAGTAGTTTTTTAAGGAAGCACCAAGTTAAAGTTGAATCTAATTTATGGACACAGTGGGCGAAGCACTAGCGCTCTTCCGGATAGACCTAATTGAAAACTTTAAAAGAGTGTATGCTGTTGTATGTGACAGTTTGCGGAAGAAACCACTATAACTTTTATTTACGACATCATAATTAGTTTACATGTCTTGGAAAGTTGTTAGAAACAAGTTCCTGAATAAGCCATTCGTTCGATCCACTTGTTTGGCATGTAATATTTTGAATTGGACCATGTTATACCGTGCTTAAAACATTTTATTTACCCGGAGACTACAGTACATTTTCATTGCACCAAGTTTATCATGATTAATGTAGTTAGACTATGAAGATGTGAAGTCTCATTGCGTGACGGAGTCATAATGATAATGAGGTAATAGAATAGGGTCAAGTGTGTGAGCATGTAGTAAACAAATGGGTAAAAGCAAGGACAGAGTGGTATTTTGCATGATTGTTCATGATGATGTTTAAATTTACAGTTGCCCGTATAAAACACAATGGTATTTCCAAGAGAACACACCCATCCAGACCTTGACTTCAGAGGACTCGGATGGAGACTTCAGCACAATCCTTCCTTTCACCAGTGACTATCGAAAGGCTATACTCTCTATTGATATCTATCAATAATTTGTGGACAAGTAAATGTAATTCATCAGTGCTAATTTTATGATATTTATAAGAAATATAACCACGACTACTGTACATAGTGTTCGTACTCACACGGATATTCTGGATGTTAAGTATTTTTTATTATCCCACATGACGTTTCTCAAAATTTTCTCCTGATATACCTATTTATTACGGTACCTGTTATATATCTTACTTGCTGATTGTAAGAGGGATTGTCTTCCTTCAATTTAATTCATCCTTAACGAAGGTGCTGCTGACGCGGCCTGTCCTGTCGACGGTTCACTATCTACTGCCACACTTCTCACTTTGGCAAATATATCTTCCGTCTTTCATATTTACCTAATTCTCTTCTTGGTTTATTTTTACCGCGTCACAATATCCACATCTACGGCAACTTCATTCGCTATAGATACCGGAAGATGTCATGTATGCTTTCGCGATGCTGTTTCTTCACCTCCTGTTTTATGATTGGCTAAACTGTCTAATATTATTTACGTTCTTTTCGATGATTATTTAATTCTTTCTACATATATTCTCTTAAGGCCTAAGTTTAATTTTTAAATTTTATACGTTTATTCTTATTTCTGTTAGGTAATTTTAGTTTTCGCCTTTCCCCCTCAGAATAAAAGGGCTGGTTTCCTAGTTGGTAAGCCTACTACATACTTTAGCCGGCAGCTGTAACACACAGCATTTCACTTCGGCTGCCAGCACTCTGCACACCGCCTTAGGCATCCTGCCTTCTGTGCTCTACATCTAAGACTCAAGGACATGTTCCTACTTCTGTTCCTCGCCATGACGAACTTTTTCAAGTTTATTCTTCGAGCTGATGTTATGAAAACTGCATGTAGCAAGCTTAAAGACTGCTCTGTTTAGGGTCTGAAAACGACATGGACAATGGGTTTAATATTTTATTTGCTAATGGCTTTATGTCGCACCGACACAGCTAGGTCTTATGGCGACGATGGGATAGGAAATGCCTAGGAGTGGGAAGGAAACGGCTGTTGCCTTGATTAAGGTACAGACCCAGCATTTGCCTGGTGTGAAAATGGGAAACCACAGAAAACCGTCTTCAGAGCTGCTGACAGTGGGATTCGAACCCACAATCTCCCGTATGCAAGCTCACAGCCGCGCGCTCCTAACCGCACGGCCAACTCGCCCGGTGGTTTAATATTTATTCATACTTCTGAGAAGTCTTTTTTTTAATGGAAAAGAAGAGTCCTGCAGGCAGTTTGGAGCAACGGACCTTAAAGATCTTTGCAACTTTTCTCCCCTTCATATTGAACCCATAATTACGTCAAGGGTTCAATATCTTGGAGGGTTTTTCTGTTTGATTTATAGAGTTTTCATATATTATTGTAACCTTTTATCAAATTTATTATGGCATTTTGCCGTTTTATTAATTACTCCATTTGTATGGTACTAAACTGTCGAGGCTGCGCCAGTTCTATTTATATTGAGTATTCAATGCTAAACAACCTGGAAGTTGGTATTGTGTAAGATATTTTTAGCAGTTAAGAGTTCCTTTCTAGTATCAGACTTCGATATTTATAATAATTATATTAAGTGCATGTCGTTGGCTTGTAGCTCAACATAAAGCGCATTTATCAAACTTTTTTTCTTTTATTCAGTTTAATGCGTAGTCGATTTCAGAAATAGTCAAAACTTTTGTAATATCTGTGGTTCCAATATTCACTTCGCTTCCTTTTCTTGTTATCCATTGCATACCCCTTAACAGACGGATCTTCCGTCAATATCCTAAGGGATTTTTGATACGGAAAACCCCAAAACCCCTTCACATATTATGATGAATTCCTCCTTTTATTCAAAATGGAGGTTTGCAAAAATCTTCAAAGTTCTTCGGAATTACGTATTGAACCATTCTGTTCATTGGTGCAATTATATCAATTTGAGTATTGGATATTGGAATAATACTAGGCCACCCACGAAGCCGATGTCTTACAGTATATGTCATAAAGGGGTCCAGAAGAAGCGTTCTTATGTGAAGTGAGCGCGAGCGTCATTATGAGAAATCTCCAGAACCCATTAGAAGGAGTTATGTCCAAAGCGAAGCCTCTTGATGAAGCTTGGGGACGCTCTTCCAGTTCCCGGCTAAACTTATTCTAGGAGGGAAGAATGAAATAAATTAATATCTTTGGTTACAGAAGAGTTGCATTGGATTGGAGGCAAGAATTGCAACCTGTATTATTTCTGCTTTATTTTGATAGGCATTAGGGCTGCATTAATTAATGCATTCGCTAAGTTGCGCTCATGATAATTAATGCGGGAAAATTTTCCCGGGCACGCTAAGATTGCACGCAGCCAAGTGGCTTGATGACGCCACCCGGAATTATAAATTAAGGCCGCCAGGGCATATCAGGGTCATTCTTGGAACGAGAGGCTGCAGGAACGAATCGTCATACGGCGTGTTGGTCCTGAGAACAAAGCTTTGTCTTCAAGCTACACTGACTACCTGTACTGCTATTTCTGCAAAGATGTAAGTAATCAACTTGAATATCCAGATGAATTGAAGATTTTACCTGTGAGATTATGCTATGGGGAGATGAGGTACTGCTTATAAGAGACTAATGAACTAGGAGCTTCATATTTCTGTGAGGTCAAAGTATGACGGACGAAAGGCTAGTATTAATATTGGCTCAGGTTAGGAATTCTAAAACTATATGTTGTCCGTGTGATAGGGTGAGAGAACAGTGACGGAGAGTAGTAAAGAAACTCTTGTGTACCAGGTTAAAACTCTGAACGAGACTTGGTCAGTGTAACGTGTGAGACACGCTAGTAGTGAGGACAGGCATCAAGTTTGGACAGTCTGTAATATATGAATTTATTTTCAGTTACCCCAGCATCAAGTCAGAACGAGTGTTTGACAGCATCATTCCAAAGAAGCCACAACCAGGAGCTGAAGCCAACACAACAACGGGCATCGAGCCAGGAACATTGGGAGCACCTGACCAGCACAACATCGAAGAGGACACCTTCCGACTACAGAGGGAGCTGTACGAAGACGCCACACCAGCAAGAATGTCTCCAAATGGTCAACAGTATCTGATGCAAGCCCGGCAGTCTATCAGAATGTGGTAGATCCAGTGGTCCACAGGGATGGCCGCTCCGCTATGTCTTCTATTTTAAGGTCAGAGCTTTCCAATTCTGTTTCAAGCATGTCATTTAAATTTAGATAGGTATATGGGGGCCGTCAGTCAGCATATTTGTGTTAATAGGAGAATTTCCCTTGTAATATAGAGCTAGGCCTCAAACTCGAACCCCGTACTTTAAGGTAGATGTTATTTGTAGAGTCCTTGTTAACGAATTTATAGTTCATTTTGATTGCGTTATTTTGAAGTACATGTTTGTGTAAGGGTCTGATCGAACTCAGTTGGGCATAGGAGGTTAGTCTACAGACAGGTACTTTTATTAGATCACATTCAGGCATTTGTTTCTGCAGACGTAGAAGTGTATAATTATGACCAAGTCGTGACCAGTAATTCACCCAGATTCATTGATAGAGCGAGCGAGTCCAGGTATTAAGAGATGTGAGCCCATAAGAGGCAAAAGTAAGATTTGCAGTCGGCCTGAGAGAGCCTAACCATTGAGAGTTTATTGAATATATTTTGGAAATGCCAAGTATGGCAATGTGACGATCGTTTAATGATTAGTGTTTTGTAGCACCAGGATTTAGCCCATGAGAGGCATAAGTAAGATGAGCGAGATTGCTGAAGTATGGAGACAAGGGCAGATAGCCCAGGTATATTTAAATGAGGGCTTTAACAGCTGACTACGTGAAGTGTTCTTTGAAAGGCAAGACTTTAGCCTGTCTTCCCGTTTGAGCTCGTAAATTAGGGAACTGCCGCAAATGGAGGGGCGAGAATGGAGGTCATTGAGCTTGACGTCACAGGCGGGTGTGTTGGTCGTCTGCAGTATTTCAAGTATGCCAGAAGGGGAAGAAACGACCTTCATGGTTTGAGAGCAGAGAGAGATTTGTTTTATGTCCTATTTGTTTGACGTAAGATTTTAACACTGGCCCATTTTATACTGACACCCTTTTATGTGTTGATTGGATCTTTGATATTGTTTGCATAGGTATCTTGGACACTTTACCTGTCATAGGACTAGGGTTCGTGACCGTGTCAGGTCATTGTAAATTTTGTGGTGATTTTGTTTGCACCGGGGTTCGACGGCGCGAGGCATTGTAAAATTTTAAGGGAATCATTGTTTTTGTGTCATTAAGCAGATATCCATCTTTCTAAACTTCGTGACTTACACTATGGTTACATGCTTGTTGCAGATTCACGTGTTTTTGTGAAGGCAGTGAAATGATAGTCATCGGCTCAGCGTCATTTTTCCATCTCATATTGAAATGATCTTTTATTTGTAAATAATTCAATTTTATGTAATAAATCCCTATTTGTTAAACTTGGAATGCAGCGGTGTTTTCTGTTAGATATTTTATTTTAAATTTTTTATTTAGTCGAATTCTTACCTGAGGAGGCACATGTCCTAGTGTTTTATCTTTATGTTGCCCCATTATACCCATGTTATCCTGAGAAGAGCGCTCTACCGGCTGATTGAAGAGGACAGTGTTCAGGTAAGACTATGTGCACCAGCTCACGTCTGTGAGAGTTCGTTCACTACTGTACTCTGGGTTCGAGACCGGCCTTCGCCTGGACGGAACTTAATAGTGCAGTAGGGCACAGTATAAAATCATTCATTGCACATCTTTAATTAATTGGAAAATTGTATCATATGTAAGAGATATTATAAGTAGAGTGTCCTTGAAAAAGGTTCCAATATTTGCTGAGGAAGCAGCTCGCAAAGAAAAAAGGAAAAGAGTCCTACAAACGTTTGTCGTAAGCTCAAAATGTTCAGAGTTATGGCCCACCACAGTACCATGACTGATCGCCATGTGCTTGATGTTACCGCCATCCATTGCATTGCAGTCTTCCACCCTATGCCGCATGAAATCGCGCATTCGCTGGCACACCCCTGGCTGTTGATGGATTGCATCACAGACATTGAACCCACACTCTCGTAGTGTATCCACTTCATTTATGGGGACCGCATACAAAAATTTAAATGGCTAAGGTCAGGTGAACCGGCAGGCCAAGGTATTGGCTTTTCCTGACCAATCCATCGCTCATGGAAGACCCATGTTAGGTCACCTGACTCTACGATGAAAATGGGCCGATCGGGCGAGTTAGCCGCGAGGTTAGGGGCGCGCAGCTGTGAGCTCGCATCCGGGAGATAGTGGGTTCGAACCCCACTGTAAGCAGCCTTGAAGATAGTTTTACCGTGGTTTCCCATTTTCACACTAGGAAAATGCTGGGGCTGTACCTTAATTAAGGCCACGGACGCTTCTTTCCCATTCCTAGGCCTTTCCTGTCCCAAGGTTGCCATAAACCTATCTGTGTCGGTGCGACGTAAAGCAATAACAAGTTAAAAAAAAACCAAAGAAAATTGGCCGGTGCCCCATCATGCATTTACCACATTTGCTGTCGTTCCTGTGGTGGCACATTCTACAGCAACACGGGCAATTGGTTCCGAAGGAAGTTACGATACGTAGGACCATTCAGTATTTTGTGTAAGACGTTTTGCATGTGTTTCGTGACAAAGTGTTCGGAGTGCAAGATGCACCCCTCCACAACACGCTCGTAGGTTTATACCAATTCTTAAGTAAGAACGTATTTTCATCTTTTGTTGCATGCAATCCACCGTAAATTACTGGAACATTGTGATCATTGATAGTAGTCGTTGCGGACCATAACTCTGAAGATATTGGGCTTACGACCGAGGTTCATACGGACATTTTCTTTCGTTTGTTGCGTGCTGCCTCCTCTATAAATGTTGGGAATTTTCCTTGTAGATTAGACAACCAATTAATATAGTGCTACACATTTGTAATGTTTAACAGACTTATTTTCACAATTCTTAATACCCATTCAATGAATTTTAATATTTTCGGTTATAAAGTCCTATTCTTAATTTAATGTTTATTTACCCAAATGAGTTTAAATTTTTCATCTTAATACAATGCAAGTATATTTTATCGACATTTATAAAATAAAAATCGGACCTCAACTGATATATAATACATATTCGGATTGTCCGTAAAGACAAAGACAAAAGACACCTCCGTACAGGCCATGAAGGCCCTTGGAGGAGTGGAAGGTAAAGGCTTCCACCATTGTTAACCGCTGCACGTGATGGGTTAGAGTGGTTAGCTCTACGCCCGGCTGCCTTTGCCCCCAGGAATTAACCTGGTACTCATTTTTAGAGTAGGCGGAGTGAACCTCAGGGCCATATGCACCTCCGGAAGTGGAAATCTCGTTTCCTAAATTTTACGACTTCCTGACGGGGATTCGAACCCGCGTCCTTCCGGGCGAACCGAGCACGCCTTTACCGCCTCGGCCAGGCAGCCCCTGGATTGTCCGTAAAATAATTTCAAATTCATGCTTATGGAACATTAGAAAAAGTTTGGGATACCATCAAAATTCTGAAATACCATGCAGTCGTGGTCATATGGAGAAAGGGTCAAGTGACAATCCAGTAATGCCTCATTAATAAGGTAATTTTGTAGAAATACGTTTATGATAATGGAGGAGATAGAAAACAAAGACATTCATCTGAGACAATGGTGGGTTGTGGGATTTATATCGGAAAACATGGATCAATTTTGGAAGCACTTATTTTCTACTAACAGGAAAAGGTACGAATGCCTCGATTCGAAGTGTATGCGCAAATGTGTGCGAAAATTGGTCTGTGTGGAGAGTAATGTTTCCAAGTTATTTCTGATCGAGCGAATCGAGGTAGGCAATGGGGGAGAGAAGTTGTTGCCAAATAAAACCACTTGTGCCCTTATACTGCTTCAAGAAAGCTACTTCCCAGAGGAACGCTGCCAGAATTCTAGGAGTGGCTTACAATACGATTTGGTACGTCTAGAAACGTTTCCAGACTAAGAAAGTTCGCGATGCGGTTTGGGTCGCGTAGATATGAACTTGTATTGGGAGATGTTGGATTCGAATCTCACCGTCGGCAGTCCTGAAGATGGTTTTCCTTGGTTTCCCATTTTCACACCAGGCAAATTCTGGGGCTGTATCTTAATTAAGGCTATGACCAGTACCCTCCCAATCATATCACTTCGTCATATTTGCATCGCCAAAAACATTCGATGTGTTAGTGCAACGTTAAACCACTAGGAGAAAAATCGTTTCTAGGAGGTTGGAATTCTTCAGGGCCAGATTGTTTTGGGCATCTATAGGCTTTCGAAACTGCCAAGTTACAGCATGAGCACTGCAGGTTTCTGGAGTAAGAGTTAGTGACAAAACTGTCAGGAAGAGGTTTCGAGAGGCCAATTGAAGTTTGGGACAACCCGCTCAAGTGCACTGGACAGACATCGTCGCAAGGTACTGCACCTTGCTAGAGATCAAGTGCACTCGCAGAAAATATTCTGGCGTCCTGTGTTGTTCTCAGATGAAACCCGTTTTGCGATATATCCTTCAGATGGTTTTCTGCAAGTCTGGAGGAGACATAGGGAGCTCTTTAATCGGACAAGGAAGTGTATCTGCGATGGTGTGGGCAGGCATAAGTCTTGACACTAAAACAGATCTCCTGATCATTTGCAATGGAACTTTAACTGCTCGACGGTACACTGGCGGGATCTTGTGATTCTTCACGTGAGGGAACTTGGAGAAAACGCAGTATTCATGCATGATAATGTTAGAGTGCATCCACATTCAGTCAACATCATTCGATGATTCCTGAAAGAGCACCTCTTGCAATGAATGCAGTGGCCATCCAGAAATCCTGACTTGAATCCGATCGAAGAAGTCTGGAAACAACTACAACAACGTATCCGAAAGAGAAATCCACCACAAACCCTTGAAGACTCCCTTTTGGGAGAGTGGGGATGCCTGTCTGCCTCGATTGAACATGCGGTGCTTTGCCATATTCATGGGAAGCCGCTGTGAAGGTATTATCCATGCGAGGGGTAGCAATAACCGTTATTAAAAGGTTTAATTACCACGTCACCATTATAGTGTATGACCAGGGACGACCTGTTTATGACACGTTGTGGAATGATGTCTTGCATTAAATGTCCAAAGAAAGCTTTTCATTTCGGTTCTTAATTTGTTGTAGCCACAAAGACAGACACAAAATTCTGTCAATTGGGTACATTATTTTATTTACAAGTTATATAAATACACGCACTAATGAACTGCCATCTTGAAACAAAACGCTACTACGAAGAAGTAGAACAAGAAGCCTGCCACAATAGCATGTCAACGTACTACCAATCAAACATGAATTCGCATACTCGATTAAAGACTTGCACCCACAACTCCTGTTAAAAAACTCAACTCTAACCTCAAGACTGCCTATTTGTATACGTTATCTGGCCAGGCTTCTAGAAGGATATGACGCAACATATTTCCTTGTAATTTCGGGAGTCTCCAATATCCTATTTACAATTTTTCTGCACAATTTCAATGGTAATATGCGTTCTTCTGGACTATCGAAGTGTGTTGTACTACACTGCAGTGGATTTACACATAATATATACAGGTAATAATAAATTATATATTATTAATTACGTGTTCTTACATTAAATAAACTCATATAAATATACATACAGCATATGTTTCATGACATAACCTCACAAATAATACGATCATGATCTATACCAAATAAAGTCCGGACATTACTACATAAATAATAATACTAATAGATGTAAACATCTTCACAGCCATACATCACAAGTAATGGTAAAATAATAATAATAATAATAATAATAATAATAATAATAATAATAAAATCGAGCTCGATATTTCCATTATTTACCGTGCGTTAGAGAATATTGTTTCCAATTTATGAAAGTCTATTACACTTGCGTTAGATTGTTGCAAAAACAATCTCTATTTTCTTTGTGTGACTGATTTTCAGTATTTGTGCGTATCAAGAAGGTATGACATATAAAGAAGTGACGCAATTTCTTTTCTGAGCAGTGTATCTTATGAAGACGTTCTTCACTGGTACATACCTGAGGATCTATGAAGGAGCTAAAAGGACAGCGCAAGATAGACTTACCTGGAGGAGACTCATCGTAGGGACAAACCAGTCCTAAGACTGATTGCACTTGATGGTACATTTAAAATAATATTTCTCTGAAAGGATTAAGATCTGAGGTTAAGATAAAAAATAAAAAGAGTATACAGCTGTTACGTTCGGCATATATATCAGAATATAGCCCGCCTTGTGGCCATGATCGTCAAGGCGTGAAGTCTATATGGTCTGAAACAGTAGTTAGCCTGTTCTAGCTCCGTTAATTTCACCATCAGAATGTTTTACGGCAGGGTAGGAGAGGAGCTGGTTTCCTGATCACTAGAATGCGTGCCAAAAGCCTAGATTAAGTTTCAAAATTCTCCATAGTTCTCATATAGAACAAGGGCATATGGCGTTGTCGATGGTGATTCGAGCATCGGATCGGGACGTAAAGGCATTAGCAGACTCCTTGGTGTTATTTGACAGGAGTAGGCTATGTGCCAGCACCGGCTTTCACCCTCTCCCTACTACTATCATATGTCACGATATTCATTTCATTTCATTAACTCCGCTGACGAATTTGACGTCAGGAAGGGCATCCGGTTTTAAAAACTAGCTACGAAGATCCATCTCACTTCATACCTGACCCCGTAGAGAAACGGGACAAGAGTTATACATGCAATACATGTAATACATGCATATACATAGAGCAGAATATCGGCAGGACGTCGAATATGTTTGGTAATTTGTTAAAGTAACAGACTAAAATATTGAACCCATGACCTTTGTGTCATAAAGAATCAGAGTCCTAATGTCATTACATGATGTCCCATATAAATTACGAGTTGGGAGCTCTACCTACTTTTTTATCTCTGACCAGAGGCGGTACGTGGAGAACCAGGTGTTTGTTCTCATTCTCACGATAAAGAAATTACGTCACCCGCACGTGGAAAAGGAGTAAGGATATGGATTTTTGTTCTAATAAAAGGTACATTTTAAAAGGTATTGCCCACAAAACTACCGTAATAAATGTTAGAAAGTTGTAAGTGAAACAATTTGGTCATTAATGATACAGACTTTAGATCGCTAAACAGTTCCAGAAGGAAATTTGTCAAAAGTCGTGCCTGTTTGTTTCAACTCAGTTACATTTATCAAATAAAGTGCCTACATTATGAGGTGATTTAACAATTCAATTCGTTGAGGGAAATTCTGCAATGATCATCAACAACATTGCTACTAAATAAACAGCAGTGTGTTACAGTGACACCTGCCTTCAATACATTTTTATGGGGTAGGAAAAGTGTCTGTAAAAGTCTTGGCGGTAAATGAAAACGGCATAAGAGTGGGAAAGAAAACTATAAAAGAGCGATGCACCATCTTGAATCACGCATTGTGTCAGTTGAATTCGAGGAGAGGCCACGCATTTACGAGTAACTTTGTAAACCAGCGTTTGAAAGACTAAGTCCGAAGCGAAGATAGATATTGGCCGAAGGTGGCTGTAATATCATCTCCAAGTGGAGATAGGTTTTAAACCTTACGACTATATTTTCAGGGACAGGTAACAGATGGTCATTCTAATGCCGCGATCCTGAAATTCCTGCAATTGAAGTTGTAAATAATTGTATCAGTTCTCATTTCGTGTGCGGTCGGTATTCGACAGACGTGTTCGGACTGTGCATGGAAGAAAACGTGTTAAGGGTATTTTTTGTTTGTCATTATTTTCAGGTGAGTCAAATAAAAAGAAAAAATGTATGTAAAGTCTTCTCTGTCGAGATAGCTAAATAAAGTTACTGAGAGGCTGGTGAATCTGTAAAAGATGGAAGGAGACGTGCAAATTCAGGTATGTGAATTATCACTTTGTTAAAATGCTTTTATTTGTTTCATGGTGTCACCATATACTTTTCTTGTGTGTGTATTCGTGACGCATTTTGGTCACCCTTTATTTCATGAAAATGTCAGAGAAATATGACAAAAGGTCATCTGTTTTATTTTATTGGATAATCGGAAATTCGCGAAACTAACGTGTGAAGTGTTGTAGAATAGTTGATTCTGATGGTTGAGAAGCGATTTTAATGTGTAAAGTGTCGTTTCTGTACGTTTATTTCTAAATCTGTGGTTTGTCTAGGTTAAGATGTTAATTTGTCGTAAAATTCTGTTTATTTCTAAATCTGTGGTTTGTCTAGGTTAACCCGCCAATGCACGGGTTGGGTCTGTGAGACCCATGCGCTGGTATTTCCAACATTTTCTGATAATCGGTGATAGCTGCATACTTCCGGCTTCTGCTACCTTACTTTTAACACCGGTGTAGTATTCCTGCAGACGAACATGGAAGTGATTGCTTTAGTACGTGAGCTGCGGTAAGTTAAAGTGCTCTGTGGGCCTGTGAGACCCAACGCGTGCAGTCGTGTAAGTTTTTTTTTATCATAAGCATTTTAGTCTTTCCATATTAACCGTGTACATAAAGAAGATTATAGGGTGATTATTACTTAGCGTCTCTTCCAAATCCGTGGTTTAGCTAGCCTGGCTGTCTTTCACCTTAGTTCCTTGGGTTTTAAGTGCAGAGGTGACACTGAAAATGGGTTGAGCTAGGCTACTGAGTTCGTTTCTTCGTAGGTCTAAGAAAAAGGAGTGTTATGATGTCAGCAATCCACGTGATACGGAACGAGTTGCCGCATTATTGGAGGAACCATTATCAGATGATGAAATTTACTATGGTTTTCCTCTCGTCGATGCACAGCGACGTTAAAACTGAGGAAAGTATAGAAGGAAAGAGGAAGCCTGTAATAGTCATAATCTATAATTCAGGTAAGGGTGGTGTAGCCTGTGTAGACGAAAGGACGGCTCGAAACACCATAAGTTGGACAATGGTCGTCTTCTATGCGTTGCTGAATATTACAGGCTTTAACGAATATTTAATATTCAGAGCCAACAACACTAACTCTCCAGACGCAAGGAACAGAATAATTTTTTTGAAGAAACTCTTGTTTCTTCTAACTGATGAACAAATAAGAGAAAGAGGTGTCTCAAGATATCTTCCTAAGAGCATTCGCGATACTGCAAGAAGGATATCTGGCTTGACGACAGAAGCAGGGCGTGAAAATACAGAAAATAAAAGAGGACATCGTGCATATTGTAGAGTCAGAAAAGACCCGCTACTCGTGCTGTTTGTGCAGAAAGTAAATGTACCTTGAACCCTCCGTATTTGTGTGCAGTGAATGTAAAGCTGAAATTTGAATGTTCCAGTGAACATTCTGGATCGTGAAGATTAGGTTATGACGATTTCATAAATTTTGACTTGATAAGTTCTGAATTTTGTGATCAAATAAAATATTGTGTGTAAATTTTCAGTGGTTAGAGAATTGCTTTGCAAAATGTTAAGTAAGTGTTAATCATCAAAGGTTTTGTGACACCAATGCGTTTATGATGTTATCGGAATAGGAGGGAATGAATACTGAAAATAAAAATATATTAGCATACTATAAAAAATAAATATGATGATGGGTCTGTGAGACCAACCCGTTTACTCATGTAACTTTTTGTGACCCATGCACTGGCGGGTTAAGATGTTAATTTGTCGTAAAATTCTGTTTGACGTAAAGACGAAATTTATGTAAGAGTAATCCGGGGTTATTCACTTAAAGCTGGCGTGAGAGCACACTGTCGTGTTAAACGATGTAAATTGCTACCAAGGAAAGTTACGATGACATTTTTTACAAGGGATTGCTATTCTAATGTCCGTTAAAAACTGTGTAGAATTGATGAGAAGAGAATAACAGTAACATTTGTTTTGTAAGACAAGATTGTGAATTCCGGTTTTGGAAATATTAGATGAAGGTATGCGGGGTGAGATGGTTAATTGTCACAGAGTGTTTGAGTAAGAGCAGTATGGGTCACCCGAGAGAGATATTCTATATGAATGTCGTGTCATGTTTTGTTAAGTGTAATGAAATAGGAATTATTGAAGGATTGTGAATCACGTTATTGAAGTCCTGTAGTGTTGATGCCGGGATCTTTAGTTTATGAAACCCGAGCAGTAATTTTGTGTAATTTATTGAGGTAGGAATAGGGTCAGACCATAATTAGGATTCCACGTGAAACCGTAGGACCGTGATGGATAAGACTGTTTGAGTGACGTCTTAAAGTAAATCCTTTCGCACAATCTATGTGGGTCAAGAATTATATATTTTGTGAATTGCCAGCAAGATCGAGTCTGTTGTTTCATTAAATGTCAGTTAAAACACGACTAGCAGTCATGTGTGTGTCGTCTGCGGTAACAGCAGAGGGGAGAATTGCACCGCTATCCCGACCAGCTGTTAGAATAGAGCTCGCTACTCGAAAGAAACCAACCGTACTTGTCATGTGTGGTAAAATGTTTGAAATCAGATTTCATTCTTTAGAAGAGACTCGTTTTAATAAAGGTTTGAATTCATTTTTTGAAGCGACGGAAATGAGACGATGATGTTGGAAGTAACCCTTTTCAGGGATGTTGAAATTTGAGAATCAGTAATATTGTCTGATATTGTCTAAGGGTGTACAAGGTTTTATTTTTAATGTCACGAGGTGATGTGACATGGATGGTTATTTTGCGTTGCGTGTTGATTTATACAGATTGTAGGATTTAATGGTAGGATTATCCAAGCTAGATTATTAATAATTGCTAGTGTTAACGTAAGTTTGTTGAGTGATATCATTAAATAAATAAATGGTACTGGTGACTATAAAATGTATCGTGTTTCCAGCAGCAACGAAGAAAGCGAGCAATAAATAAAACAATATCACTATGTAATTGAAATAATTAGGGATTTTTTAAAGAAACCATTTTTCCGGGCAGGGAGAATTTGTTTTTAATTAGGATTATTAGATTATTTCAATTTATTAAATTATTAAATTCAGTGAAGTCGTATTTTGAGAATTAACTTAAAACCAAGTGAACAACGTGAAAATGTATTCTGGAAATCTTAGTTTGTTTTGCTGAGAAATTCAACCTGTAAACTTAACGATTAAGGGGACAGGTTCGATTTACTGCCACAAGTGTTGTGAGCGTTTGTTGTTGTTGTTGTTGTTATCAATTTTTATTTGATATGTTGAGCATCAGATGTGCTGGGGATTTATTAATATGGAAACC
The DNA here is from genome assembly GCF_040414725.1 of Anabrus simplex. Classification (NCBI taxonomy): domain Eukaryota; kingdom Metazoa; phylum Arthropoda; class Insecta; order Orthoptera; family Tettigoniidae; genus Anabrus; species Anabrus simplex. Next base: position 65,836,773 of record NC_090269.1, read on the forward strand.
TTGATCATCAACTATTGTAACTTAATTTTGTTCAGCCTTCAGCTTAGAAATTTGCATGGTCATGGGGTCATCAACCTCAGTGTCTTGGATTAGGGCCAGTTGCCATTATAGCATCATTTTCCTTGCCGTCATCATCCACAGTGACTTTAACGTAAATTAGAAAGTTAGATGTCGGTCCATGACATAGTCGCAGGTCACATCTATTCAATTAAGGGTCCATACCGTTCAACCAGTACGTGGCACATACAGATTGGACTGCCTTAATTATACCAAGAGCCCATAGCTCGTGCTATGGGTGCTGGACCATCACGAATCTTTATGGTCGTTCATGCAGTTTCACATTGAAGCCAGATTTTCTTTATTTCACTCTTAACTTAAGACGCCCCTCAGGCAGTTGAATTAAGGTCTTCAAAGCCAGTATATCTTTCCTCAGCGTTATGATTGATTTTATATTTTTCGTTACGGACAAGACTGAGTTCGTGTGTAAAATGTCATGCGTCTTTTCGATCTATATTTAAATTACTTAAATGAACATCAATTTCATTGACTCGATTTCTCTCATTCAGTAGACAGATTAAGTTACTGAAACCCGCTTCTTACCTAAACAAGTGTCGAAGAACCTTAGACGACCAAAGAGAAAGATCTTATGCCGATTTGCTAATAGGTAAACCGAGCTCGATAGCTGCAGTCGCTTTGGTGCGGCCAGTATCCAGTATTCGAGAGATAGTGGGTTCGAACCCCACTGTCGGCAGCCCTGAAGATGGTTTTCCGGGGTTTCCCATTTTCACACCAGGCAAATGCTGGGGCTGTACCGTAAATAAGGCCACGGACGCTTCCTTTCCATTCCTAGGCCTTTCCTGTCCCATCGTCGCTATAAGACATCTGTGTCGGTGTGACGTAAAACAAATAGCAAAAAAAAAAAAATTAGCTAATAGGTAAGGAAGGTAGGTATCCTGCAAAGGACCTTAAAGGGTTCAATATTAAAAATGGCGTATGGCTTTCAGTACCGGGAGGGTCCGAGGACGTTTTTCGTTCGCCAGGTGCAGGTCTTTTGATTCGATTCCCGTAGGCGACCTGCGCGTCGTGATGAGGATGAAATGATGATGAAAACGACACATACACCCAGCCCCCCTGCCGACGAAACTAACCAATGATGGTTAAAATTCCCGACCCAGCGGGGAATCTAACCCGGGACCCCTGTGGCCAAACGCCACCACACTAACCATTTAACCATGGGGCCCAGTAATGTAATAAGTACGAAATTACAAAAGATTCAATGGCATTTTATGTAATATTACAATAAAGACAATTTTGCTCTACGAGAAATCGAAAAGACGTACTGGAAAAGATTGTTAAAGTATTACAAAAACATAGAAAAATCTTCGTAAATTTGTATCTCAGAGGTAGTAAAAGGGGATATGATGACATCGAATTATTCTATACAATTTTCACAACTCCCCTGTATTTCCTTCTTCTTTAAAACATTATTATTTACGCTTCTGGATGATTGCACACCGTATGAGGCAAGCAAGAAAAGAGTGAAACGCCAGCTTAATCCATTTTTCTCGTCATTGGAGCATCGAGAGAAGACCGATAAACGTAGGTCAAAGCCCCTCTGGGCCGTGAGTAGTTATAAACAAGCGACACATAGTTCCTCCTTCTACCACAGATCATTTTAGAAATATTCTCTTGTGTTTTACTATTTCAGTATAGATTTCGTCAGTTAGCAATAGGCGAAGCCAAGCATGCTCACTTTCTCCTCCCCCTCCCACAACATTCTAGTCAAATATACGCGACACCGGGCACCGTTTGCTTTACGGCGCAGAGTATACATGCATATTTTTCTTCTTCTGCATCTCTTTCGTGATCTCTTCCGTGATCTCTTCCCAAGTGCTATTGCGTGTCTCCGTGGTTTTAATAAGTAATAAGTTGTATTGCATGTAGTAGGACGAATACCTCGCCACAGAGCTAAAGGTAGGGGAAGTCCGTGTAATTTGTACCACTTAACTTTGAACGTCCGTAACTCTACTCACCGTAATGAAAATTTCTCACATTTTATACACGATAATTAATATGATGTATGAAATGATTTGCTGAAAATAAATGTTAATGTTATCTTTAGGATTTGTTTAAAAGTATTGTTTATTCTAAACTTTGTTATCGTGGAATTTGGATCGATAGCGAGTAACTTGGATCAGGTGATCGTGTAGTTTGGACTGGTAAATACACTGACTGACAGAGCAAATGCAACACCAAGAAGGAGTGGTCAGAACTTTATGCCAATTGCAGGGTAGACTGACGTCACTGAGGTATGCTCATGATGTGAAATGCGCCGTTGTGCTGCGCACGTAGCGAACGATAAATGGGACACGGCGTTGGCGAATGGCCCACTTCGTACCGTGATTTCTCAGCCGACAGTCATTGTAGAACGTGTTGTCGTGTGCCACAGGACACGTGTATAGCTAAGAATGCCAGGCCGCCGTCAACGGAGGCATTTCCAGCAGACAGACGACTTTACGAGGGGTATGGTGATCGGGCTGAGAAGGGCAGGTTGGTCGCTTCGTCAAATCGCAGCCGATACCCATAGGGATGTGTCCACGGTGCAGCGCCAGTGGCGAAGATGGTTGGCGCAGGGACATGTGGCACGTGCGAGGGGTCCAGGCGCAGCCCGAGTGACGTCAGCATGCGAGGATCGGCGCATCCGCCGCCAAGCGGTGGCAGCCCCGCACGCCACGTCAACCGCCATTCTTCAGCATGTGCAAGACACCCTGGCTGTTCCAATATCGACCAGAACAATTTCCCGTCGATTGGTTGAAGGAGGCCTGCACTCCCGGCGTCCGCTCAGAAGACTACCATTGACTCCACAGCATAGACGTGCACGCCTGGCATGGTGCCTGGCTAGAGCGACTTGGATGAGGGAATGGCGGAACGTCGTGTTCTCCGATGAGTCACGCTTCTGTTCTGTCAGTGATAGTCACCGCAGACGAGTGTGGCGTCGGCGTGGAGAAAGGTCAAATCCGGCAGTAACTGTGGAGCGCCCTACCGCTAGACAACGCGGCATCATGGTTTGGGGCGCTATTGCGTATGATTCCACGTCACCTCTAGTGCGTATTCAAGGCACGTTAAATGCCCACCGCTACGTGCAGCATGTGCTGCGGCCGGTGGCACTCCCGTACCTTCAGGGGCTGCCCAATGCTCTGTTTCAGCAGGATAATGCCCGCCCACACACTGCTCGCATCTCCCAACAGGCTCTACGAGGTGTACAGATGCTTCCGTGGCCAGCGTACTCTCCGGATCTCTCACCAATCGAACACGTGTGGGATATCATTGGACGCCGTTTGCAAACTCTTCCCCAGCCTCGTACGGACGACCAACTGTGGCAAATGGTTGACAGAGAATGGAGAACCATCCCTCAGGACACCATCCGCACTCTTACTGACTCTGTACCTCGACGTGTTTCTGCGTGCATCGCCGCTCGCGGTGGTCCTACATCCTACTGAGTCGATGCCGTGCGCATTGTGTAACCTGCATATCGGTTTGAAATAAACATCAATTATTCATCCGTGCCGTCTCTGTTTTTTCCCCAACTTTCATCCCTTTCGAACCACTCCTCCTTGGTGTTGCATTGTCACTGTCAGTCAGTGTATAAACACTCGCGAATTATTTAATGTACATGTTATGAAATACTAAGCAATAAAATACGACATTGTGAATTGTGGCCGTCAATTTTGGCATGTGGAACAGTGATAAACAATTCATCCTGAATTTTTGGCGTAATTTTCATGAGCCCACTTTTTGCAATTATTGCACTGAATCCTACCATCACATAATACTTGTCACATTCAATGCAAACTGTTTTTGACTTTCCTTGCGTCTGTAGTGAACAGTTTATTCTTTTTTTTGGGTAGTGTTTACGTCGGCGTCGGTCACTTATGGCCAACCAAGCGTCCGCTGCTCAGCCCGAAGGCCTGCAGATTACGACGTGTCGTGTGACCAGCAAGACGAATCCTCTTGGCTTTCTAGACTGGGCCTGCCATCTCACCGTCAGATAGCTCCTCAATTGTAATCACGTAGGCTGACTGGACCACGAACGAGCCCTCAGATCCAGGTAAAAATCCCTGACTAGTCGTGTATTGAACCCGAAGCCTCCGGGTGAGGGGCAGGCACGATACTCCTACACATGCCGGGCCGGCCTAGAATTATAAAACAACCTTTTTTTTAGAATCACTAGTAAAACTAAGAAGGAACATAACTTACGATTGTTTCAACCGTACAAATTGCACACTCTCCGGCAGTCCAAATACACGACATGCAAAGATTTAATAAAAAACTAAATAATACGTAAGGTATTTACAATTTATGATCGAATTTTATGTTAAAACTTAGCTAGATATTTCATCAGTACTTGTAAAATCTAAACACCCTATTGGATGAAATAACTAATTCACAGTACACTTACCTGTCACCGTATAAGTTTATAGGGAATGTGAGTATTGAGATTGTTTTCCCCTTCTCCCTTCAACCTTAAGTCCATTAGCAAAACAACTTCCAGGAAGAAAGCTATCCTTTGCTGTCTTACTGACCTTGCCTCTGACGGGGGTGGGGGTAGGGTGGGGGGGTTGAGGTGACAAAACTTGCAAATACCAAAAATAGTATCGGTCCAAATTACACGTAGGTTCAAATTACCCGGACTCCCCCTATTAACCTGGCGGAGCACAATAGAACAACTCCCTTTAAAACCTGGACATATTAGAAAAATGGAGATAAAATCCTACAAAAATGTGTTCTTTTTAGATTTTTTGGGGTCGCTGATTACGAATCCGATGTTAGAATTACAAAATTCTAAATGGCGAATCCACTATGGCGGATCAAAATTATAAATTTGGGGAATTCGGGTATAAGGTATTTTGAGATCGCTGATAACGAATTAGAAGTAGGAATTACCGTATTGAAATTTTTATTCGATAATTTACATTTTTCAATCGAAATCGTAGTCACATTTGTCGCCTGCGTCATTATCGCTATCAGAAGGCTCGCTGTCGGATTGTCAATGGGAGATGGTTCGAAAATCAGACATTTACCTCAGGTGGCATTTGTTGATCTTCTTTAATTGAGTGTTGTGCATTCTGTCGCACGGCAGAAAAATGACCGTCCACTAAAAACGTGCCAATATATGCACGCAAATACATTTGAACTCTTTAATTATTCCATTAAGGTAGTAGGAGAGAGATTTACAAAAGTGGAGCCACGCAGAGGGAATTTTGTAGTCAACGAAGTAGTACATGAAGCAGGTTAAAATGCACTTTAATTTTAAGTTGATATTTCATTACATAGCTTAAACATGTCATAAACATACTGAGGTGAGAGAAGAAGTTTGCTATCATACTGAGGTGAGATTGCTCTGTTATCTTACTGTTCTGAGGGGCCCGATTATCAATATAGTGGTAGTGAGGGTGTTCAGGAATAATACAGATACCCTCAGCTATCGTCGTAGGTACATACGAAGCAGAGATAAAATAGTATACAATATTAGTTGATAGCTCAAACATATACGTGGTAGAAGAAGCAGCACGATATAATAATCATAATAATAAGAATAATAATTTACAGCAGAATTTGCGCAGTGAGAAGGAATAGGACCAAAAGAAGGTGACAGGAACAAGAAAATCTCGAATTTAACAAAGCAAACAGGATATGTATTTAACAGATAATAAAAATAGTAAACATTTTTCAACAAGTTTAGTAAATCGCAGACAAGAGTTTGCTAGACTGAAATATATAGAGGAAACCTTGAAAGACAAGGAAAATGTGCCACATTGACAATATAAAACATCAAAACCGTATGAATAAGTATAAAGGGTACAATGAAGAATAATATAAGTCGATATAGAGGTAGCAACCTGAAAGAAAAAGTGAAAAGAAGGAAAAAGGATAAAAATGAAGTAGGGATTGAACGGGGAAAGGGATTCTCTTCGCCGGGTGAAGTTACGCTGCAGAATGTGTTAAATAAACATTATACCAAAAGGTAACGATGGTCCAAGGAAATAGATATTGTGATTTCAAAATTCCATTGTCCGTAGTACAGTTCGTGTTTGAAAGGTTTTAGTCGAAATAATGTCTTGCATATATATTTGATGCCGTAAAAAGCTGGCCAAAGTAAAGTTCAAGTGGGGCAGATGGCCACATGAAGAATTTAATGTCCAAATAACATTATGATAAAACTTGCTCACCGGATAACCTGAAGAAAATAACAGTCCAGATGGTAAATGACAATATCGAACGTAGCAGTAGTATGGCTGCTTCCACCACTCCGTTACGAAGCCAGACTCAATATTTTGAGCGGTGGAGCGAGATTATATAGTCGTACAGAAACATCGAGAAGAATAGAGAAGTTGAAAACCAGCATATTCCAGAAACGTCATAATCACGTGTCCAATAGAGGTTAGCGCAAGCACACACACAGGTTTGTAGAGGAGGCGGTGCGTGGAGAAGATGTTGACGTCAGGATCACGTGATGAACAGAGTAGGCAGGTGACAGGTGAGCATAGCAGAAGATTGAATGAAGCAGTGGCGGCGTGATCGGCGAAAACCAGCATGCGAAGGTAGGATGTATACGTAGCGGTAGCGGAGATCGTAACACATACCCCCTTGGGTGTTACCCATCTTATTTTATCCTGACAACTAGAGAGGATCGTGTCATATACTAAAACTTACACACAAAATCTGACAAATGCTTCGTTTTCCAATTCACTTTTTATCGGCAAATGTCACAGCACGTATGATATCGACTTTTGAATGGAATGTCACCGCAGCATTGGACACGTATGACCCAGTGCCCCCAAGATTTCGTCGGACTAAAGTCGGAACGCGCACCTTTTCTTTTTTGTTCTTTCCCTATTCTCTCCAGATTTCTCACACGAACTCCGCAAATTTTACCTGCTCAACACCCAAACTCCGGAACTTCCCAAAACTGCCTTTAACACCAATACACGAACTCCAGCAGCAGACCTGTGAGTTTCTCTTGACTTCTTCACGCAACACACCAGGAAGTCATATAATAACGAGCTTCAATTGCAAGTACTGTTGCTCATAAGATATTTTTATGGGAACCGGGAAGTGTGATAGGCTCGAAAATGTCATTTTTTTGTTTTTGAGCTTAAAACATCTCCAATCTCTCCTGAAGAATTTGGCGTATCAATTATTGTGCTTAAGTTATATTTGAGGCAATAAAATTACGTTTAATCATAACTCTGCACGCTGCAGTCACTTAAATGCGGCCGGTATCCAGTATTCGGGTGATAGTGAGTTCGGACCCCACTGTCGGCAGCCCTGAAAATGGTTTCTGTGGTTTCCCATTATCATACCAGGCAAAGCTGGGGTTGTACCTTAATTAAGACCACGGCTGCTTCTTTCCCACTCCTAGTCCTTTCCTGTCACATCGTCGCAATAAGAGCTATGTGTCGGTACGACGTAAAGCAACTTGTAAAGAAAAAAAGAGTTTTGCGTCAAAGTTATCACGAGAAAACCAAGGAGAAAAATACGGGTAGAAGCAATGTGTGTCTTTTGTATGGGCAGTCAGCTGATGACAGATAGGGAGAGGTGCTTTCAGGTGACCCTCTCCAAGGACAATGTGCAAGGAGAGGCCTTACCTCCTCACGTTTGAAGTATACTTCATTGTCTTTGACGAGAAATTTCTCACGAAGTGCACTGTGAAGATCATAACGTGACTGCAGGTAACGATTGGATCTTACAAGGCTATCGTAGAACAGAAAAAAGGAATGTAAGGAGAATGGATGGAAAAATTTCGACCTTGGCTGACTTCGCTTCTCCGAATGGTAATCAGAAAGTGAACTTGTAAGCTTTATAACAACCAAAAGTTAATGTGCCAATCCATTTCCAGGTGGCTCGAGGGTGATTCAGCCTCCTGTCCAAACGACTGTTATGACGATGGCTGGATACTCTCCATTGCAGAGCCTAGCTAAGTTCCATACTGACCAACTACCAGCATTTGAGATCAAAAATGAATGAACTACTACTACTAAAGTGTTTTAATTCCACCCCTGAAGGGGGAGCGAGCCTCTATGTCGGTGACGCCGTCTCTCAGACCAGGAGATTTGTATCGGAGAAGGTGATGTGCGGAGAGGGTGAGAGAGTTCCTGGCCTTGGCCTATCCTAGGAATTATCTCGGCATACGCCTTAGTGCAGGAGAATGGAATACCACGGAAAACCGTCCCAGGACAGGCGATGGTGGGGACCAGCCCCTTTCCGTCTCCTGAATACAGAGGCCTAGAGCCACGATACAGCCGTGGCCACTCCTCCTCTGCTCGTTTGGCCGGTCGGAATGCAGAGCTCTCGGACCAAGGACTAGCCATCGCCACTTGAGGGCCGAGACCCACTCTGCATCCTCCGACCTGAAATATTACCCTTGTATCCTTCGTACGTACACTACCTGACAAAAAAGAGCACCCACAAAGTGTGGTCCAATATTATCCCATTTCTGTATACATGAATACCATTGATGTGTGAGTGCATTCGTGATGGCACCATCCTGTTGTTGGTAAGTTGTTACCAGTCAATTGCTGTGAGTCAGACAGTTAAGCAAGACGTGCAGAGAGGACTACGTACAGTACGAAGCACCTGCGATACCTCGCAGACGCGTTAGACAGCCTATCCACCAATCGACACCATTTGACAGAGGCCACATTGTGGGACTGCATGAGGCTGGTTGGTCGTATCGTGCAGTTTCCAGGTATGTAGGCGATTCAGACGCACAGGGGCCCGATGTTGGACTCAGAGAGTACATGAGGGCACCCAATCAATCACATCGTGCAAGTTTGGATCGACCAAGGAACACCACCGCGAGGGAGGACCGTCGAATAGTGCGCCAAGCATTGCGGGTTCCCGTATCTTCGGCACCCGCCAACCGCGATCATGTACTGGAGACTCTACAACATTCTGTGGGTTCACGCACAGTGTCTCTACGACTCGCAACTGCCGGATTGGGGTTCTACCAACCCATGCGTCGGTTGTCATTGACACCAGAACACCAAAGGCTGCGTTTGAAGTGCTGCTTTCCCCGGGAGGCATGGACAGAGGACGACTGGAGTCTCATCATGTTCAGTGATGAGTCCCGCTTCTCCATAACCTCCGATGGCCATCGTGTGCAGGTTTGGGGGCGTCGAGGGCAGAGAGCAGATCTTGCCCATATTGTAGAAAGACACACAGGCGTAATCCCTGGCATCATGGTGTGGAGAGCCATAGGATATGCGTTCAGGTCACCTCTAATAGTGCTTCGGCAGACTTCGACGGCACAGCGATACGTCACAGGCATTCTGCGTCCGCACATCCTACTCCTTATGGCACAGCACCCTGGGACAGTGTCCGAACAAGATAATGCACGTCCACACACAGCACGTGTCTATGGACTGCCTAGTTCTCTTTCACTGCTGGAGAGCAGCATAGTTGGAATATCTAAATTGCTAGGCAGGCAGTGTAGATGACACCACGTCTGAAGATATGCAACTCTCTAGCTGGGGCGTTACGAGTATTATTATTATTAGTATTATTAAAACAAACCAAATACCATGGCACCACAGCCCCTGAAGGGCCTTGGCCTACCAAGCGACCGCTGCTCAGCCCGAAGACCTGCAGATTACGAGGTGTCGTGTGGTCAGCACGACGAATCCTGTCGGCCGTTATTCTTGACTTTCTACACCGTGCCAGCTACCTCAACGTCAGATAGCTCCTCAATTCTAATCACGTAGGCTGAGTGGACCTTGTACCAGCCCTCAGGTCCAGGTAAAAATCCCTGACCTGGCCGGGAATCGAACCCGGGGCCTCCGAATAAGAGGCAGGCACGCTACCCCTACACCACGGGGCCGGCACTATTATTATTATCATTATCATTATTAGTATTATCATCATCATCAGATAGATGAGTTACTCTACTGTAAATACGACTTACAAGTGGCTACAAAAGGGTGAGAAATACTCCGTATGTTTTACAATGGTTACCAGCTGATAACAGTCAGACGTAAATGCGTTAGATTGAAGTACATTTCCTTGGTTGAATGCTCAGTGCACTGGTCTTCAGTTCAGAGGTCTCCCTATCGGTGAGGTTGGTAAAATATATCAGCGGTACCCTCTTGGTTAAATACATCGATACCCCCGAGGTGACTTAAAGGGAACCTGAGAGCGTAAGTTGGTAACCACGATTTCCCTAACTGGGTCTCGCATTGTTTCAAGCTTCTCTTTTTCATCTTTCCTGTCTGACTTCCCTTGGTATAATCTCGTTCTCTTCCGATTCTTAAGGTATTAGTTTTACGAGACCTAGGGAGTCTTTCATTTTCACACCCTACCTGACCCTTCCTTTTCTTTTGTGGATGCCTTCATTTTACGAAGTGTGTGTTCTCTTTCAGTTTTCCCTCTGATTAGTGTTTATAGACTATGGTTGAGCAGTTGTCCGAGTTGTACTTCCTAAAATAATTCTTTTTAAAAATCGGGTCTTTGGAGTGCTTACCCTCAGATTTCAAAACGACTAGGCTGGATTCGACTTACAAATAAGTCTAAAATATATTTGAAGGGATGTGGCACATTGGCAGCTGCTAAAGATACAGTAGTTTCTGATGTATACTGCCATCAAACACGGCCGTCTTCATACTAGTGTGCTCAAATGTTCGAATCCGAGCGGGAAAACTGAACTAGTTATGTAAACAAACATTTGATTGAGATTGAAATTCATGAAAGTGTGCCTTTTTTTCCCTTTACAGCAATTGTGCTGACTATATCCCTAACTAAGTCTATCATTCACAGCGATATTGAGAAAGCGAGAAAAAATTGTTATACTAGGGGGGGGGGGGGGAAGCATGACGACCTCCCCTCACACCACTACGCTCCAGCGGCAGTCCGGTGTCTGTTAGCGGCTTACAGGATTTACTACGTCTACTATAGGCGGAGTTGCCAAATCCTCTACTGCACTCGACGCGAAGAAAGGGTAAAGTGTAAAGACTGAAGAAAATGCAGAAGAAAGTGGTTTGGGAACATCTCCAAACAAATCAATGATCACCTAGAACTCGTTAAACTGGGCGAGATGGCTGTGCGGTTAGGAGCGCTCAGCTGTGAGCTCGCATCCGGGAGATAGTGGGTTCGAACCCCACTGTCGGCAGCCGTGAAGGTGGTTTTCCGTGGTTTCCCATTTTCACACCAAGCAAATGCTGGGGCTGTACCTTAATTCAGGCCACGGCCGCTTCCTTCCCATTCCTAGGCCTTTCCTGTCCCATCGTTGTCATAAGACCTATCTGTGACGATGCGACGTAAAACAAATAGAAAAAAAAAAGAGAACTCGTTAACTCAGCAGGGTGCAAGGTGTGATTGACTGTTGGCTTCCATATTTTTCTATCAGCCAAGTCCTTGTCGCATATTCGCCATTATGATATAGGTACACAGCTATATATATATATCGGCATGATATCGAACTACGAACATCCTAACTTCTGTTGCCTTCCAGAGGTATATTTCTTCTTCTTCTTAATCTGTTTACCGTCCGGGGTTGGTTTCTCTCTCGGACTCAGCGAGAAATCACACCTCTGCCGTCTCAAGGGGAGTGTCCTGGAGCGTGAGACCTTGGGTCGGGGGATAAAACTGGGGAGAATGACCAGTACCTCGCCCAGGCGGTCTCACCTGCTATGCTGAACAGGGGATTTGTGGGGAATGCGAAGATTGGAAGGGAAAGACAAGGAAGAGGGAAGGAAGCGGCCGTGGGCTTAAGTTAGGTACCATTCCGGCATTTGCCTGGAGGAGAAGTGGGAAACCACGGAAAACTACTTCCAGGATGGCTGAGGTGGGAATCGAACCCATCCCTACTCAGTTGACCTTCCGAGGCTGAGTGGACCCCGTTGCAGCCCTTGTACCATTTTTCAAATTTCGTAGCAGCGCCGGGAATCGAACCCGGACCTCCGGAGGTGGCAGCTAATCACACTAACCATTACATCACAGAGGCGGACAACTTTTATTCAAACGATGTATTAATAGTACATTCAGAATGTCCAATTACTTTATAGATAGATATTTCGACTGTATTAGTGATTATATAAATGCCTACCAATTTAAGTTGGTATATTTTTATTGGTTATGCCTGTGAAAACAGTAACAGTAAACGCGAAAGAAGTGCCTGACAAAGAGGAACAGCAACACGTGGTCTCATTCTGTAAATGGTAAATTATATTACTTCTGCTAGCGTAAATAGTGCGAAGTACAGGCTACCATGGTCTTGAAATTACACGAAGAATCCTTACAAAAGCAGAAAGGAAAACAAAAAGTGACAGAGAATTTTAATAGCAGTGTCTATAACTAGCATTCATATTCTTATTTTCCTACCGCTTTTCCCACGCCTTTGGGGTCGCGGGTGCGAACTGTGACGAACATGTGGATTTTGCCCTGTTTTACGGCTGGATGCCCATCCTGACGCCAACCCTATATGGAGGGATGTAATCACTATTGCTTATGTCTATGGAGGTTGGTAGTGTAGTGTATTGTGTGAATGTGAAGAGGAGAGTGTTGGGACGCACAGAAACACCCAGTCCCCGAGCCAGAAGAATTAATCAAAAGCGATTAAAATCCCCGACCTGGCCGGGAGTAGAACCCGGGACCCTCTGAACCGAAGGCCAGTACGCTGACCATTCAGCCAACGAGTCGGACTATCTTGAACTAGCATTCATTTCTAAAATTTTACTAAATTCCATTTTCCGGAAGTTTTTCTAACTTCAATGCCAACTTTTTTTAAACCTAAATGTTAACCAGTTTCAGTGAACTTTTTCAGGATGTAGTCATGAGGTGTCTTCATTCTTGTATGCATTAATATTGTGCGAAATGCAGTTTATCTCTTTTATTATAACATTTAGGTCAGACAATTAAAGAAAATTTAAGTTTTAGATTTCGAAAATGCTGAAAGTAATTGGATGAAATATCTCATAAAATGAATGCATAGAAATATTGCAGTATGTCTTGTCAATATACCAAAAAAGTCTGTAATGTAAAATTTGAGGTATGAATACAAAAAGTAGGTTTTCAAGAATACCATTAAAAATCATATTAAAATATCAAAATTTAAGAAACATCGAAGAGTGGACTGAAAATCCCGCAAATTGTTACCTATATACATGAAAAGCATAATTTCAAAAATTGTTGGAAATGGACCAAATAGAAGAAAAGTTAAATTTTTAGGTGTAGTCTCCCCGAAAAAAACCGGGCAAATGTTTTAAGGGCTTTGTACATGTACCTCTGCTTTTTGATTATTATTTTTTTTGCTAATTGCTTTACGTCGCACCGACACAGATAGGTCTTATGGCGACGATGGGACAGGGAAGGGCTAGGAGTGGGAAGGAAGCGGCCGTGGCCTTAATTAAGGTAGAGCCCCAGCATTTGCCTGGTGTGAAAATGGGAAACCACGGAAAACCATTTTCAGGGCTGCCGACAGTGGGGTTCGAACCTACTATCTCCCGAATACTGGATACTGGCCGCACTTAAGCGATTGCAGCTATCGAGCTCGGTTTTTTTGAATATTAGTCTGATACTTAGTTTTTATAGCGAATATGTATGAATGTTGGGTAGTCAGCCCGAAGACTGGTCTGATCCTCTACAGCTAGAGCTATAGCTGTCATAGAAAGCCAAGGTGTTTCTGAAGAGGCAGACTAGGGAAATGAGGTGAGAGGTAGTTTCCCGTTGCTTTCCTCACGGAGCCAGACGTTGCTATAACATAACAGTCTGCCAAGCCCACTGAAATGCATGCACGAACCGACCCTATGAGCGAAATTTTCACAACATTCATAACAGGGACTGTCTGCATAAGGAACGGTATTACTAGAATCGCTCATACCTCGGTCACTTTCATATTGTCAAAGCCAAGGATGAGACTAAGAGAGGTCAGTGAAAGTAACAAATTTATTCTAACCGATACCAGGAGACATAGTGCACTGTAAACACTACATCCAAACAGCAACGGCATTTATAGCGAAAGGAAGAGCTCAAATCAAGGCTAATAATAATGCAAAAATGAAGAAACTGCAGTGAGACGGAGAGAGCCAGAAAACGAGTACGTACGTCACAAGACACTGTCAGAGAAATACTTGCCCGCCTACGTGTCTCTGAATATCAGTAACTGCATGAGGGCTCGACTAGAAAGTAATCATGCACATGTTAAATGATTGTACAATAGCTAGTTTGTTTAATCTTTAGGAGTGTGTTGACTTCCTATACTCCTCCAAGGGCACGTGTGACTTTGTCCTCTGTGGAAATATTACGCAGCGCACGTTCTGTGTCTCATTGTTCCTCTCCACGAGGAAGTGTTGACGAGTTCTCGGTACAGAAAGAAAGCCGCTGGGTCAAGTGAGGCCATGTAAGAGGTTCTCGTCTTCTTGCGCAGGTCTTAGCCCTGAACAGTGGCCTTCCTGAATGACCAGGTAGATGTGAAACTCTGGAAGGCCCCTCATAACTCTAACTTCTTGAACATGAAGTAAGGGGTTCGGTTACCTGCTTCTCACCAAGACTGCCGAGGTTCGAATCCCGGCGCGTGTGGGATTAATTAAATGAAAGTCACGTCCCTATGGTTCAGAATTCATGTAAAACTGGACGTGCTCTTGCTATGATTAAGATATCAAGTCACGTAACACTACAAACATGCTTTTATCGTAGCATACATTCTTTCGAAGGATCTATTTGTCAAAAGTGCCGGACGAGTGGCTTAGACGGTTGAGGCACTGACCTGACTCCAGCGTAGTAGGTTCGATCCTGGCTCAGTCCAATGGTATTTGAAGGCGCTCAAATACGTCAGCCTCGTGTCGGTAGACTTATTGGGTCATAAAAGAACTAGAGCAGGACAAAATTCCGGTACCTCGGTGGCTCCAAAAACTGTAAAAGTAGTTGGTGGGACTTAAAGTCAAAACTCTATTATTGTCTAATTGGTCAAAAGCGACACATGGACAGCGTTATTAACAACCGAACAGCACATGCGTGTATTATACCGTCTCCATAGTTACCATGCGGTTCCATGGCTAAATCATGAGCGTGCTGGCCTTTGGTCCAGGGGTCCCGGGTTCGACTCCCGGCTGGGTCAGATATTCTTACCTGGAACTGAGAGCTGTTCCGAGCTTCAATCTGCCTGCGTGATTACAATTGAGGAGCTATCTGCGGTGAGATTGAAGGACCGATCTAGAAAGCCAAGAATAAAGGCCGAGAGTATTCGTCTCGCTGACCACGCGTCATCCCGTAATCTGCAGGCCTTGTTCATCAGGGCTGTTGTTCCATGGAGTTTGGTTTGGTTTATAAACTATTGTTAAGGGGAGTTAGAACTGAATTTTGAATCTTCTACGGTTTTTGTCCGAATATTACCAAATTTAGTTGTTGCATTTAGGTACAAATAAACACATATTTTTACGAAATTGGAGATGTGTATCTATATTGGTTCAAATGTTATTACAAAAATAGTCCCATAAAAAAGCCCCTGGCCTAAGAGTTTTCGTCTTATCAAGCTGAAATTTTGTTGATATTTGCCTAATGCAAGTAGAAATAGAAAGAGTAATGGGTTTTACTATTAGATTAATACTATTCTGTCCAGAAATGTTTTAAATTGTTTGATATAAAAGCCAAAGCAGGAATTTATACAAGTGGAGGCACATGCTTCCCCTAGTGCATCGTCACTGTATTGTCCTACATTAGAGGCTTGCAGTGGTGTCTCAACGGGGCACTAGCCGCCAGCATCTTGGAAAGGTGTAGCAATACATCTGATGAGCCCACTGCTGCACTGGGGCGAAACGCTGGCAATTTCACGATTAAAAAAGCCTAAAGAGCTAAAATGTTTAAAATTGTGTTTCTTTTTCTAAAATTCAATATTAATTCAACACTGAACATCAAAATTCATATTAAAATTTAAAGTATTTAAAAACCCATTGGAAATTTAAATACGTGTACCTTTCAGAACAATCTCACCAAGTTAAAACAAATTCTGATCAGAATTTCATTTTGTACAAAGCAAAGCATTGAAAATTGAAAAGTGAGAAACAAAGCAAACGAATATCTAGTCATTTCAGAACTGCCGTGCACCAAATGTCTCCCCGTTCAGACCTCCTAATTCTTTCTTCCTTGAAGATTTTCTGCCACTTGTGATATCTTCTTCTCATTTTCTCTTCATCACGGCTTCTTTCTTTGTCCCCACGGATCTCCTACGCTGGCGTAGCAGGGGGAGAGGTGATACTCCCACGTGGTGCGTCCCAGGGGGCGGTTAGTGGGGTCGTAACCGGCTTGCCGGCGGACTTGAGGGAAATAAAACAGCTCTCGCGGACCAAACACACAACCCCCTGTGGGTGGGGGCGCAGACGTGTAGTACACCCACGGTATCCCATGCCTGTCGTGGGAGGCGACTAAAAGGGGTGATCAAGGGATGATTGAATTAGGACCATGAGACTACTTGTAATAGTACCATCAAGCGGGGAACACCATAGGTCGCCTTGCGAGTAGTAACACTATGTTGGGTACACAATAGGTTTGTGATTATTAGCAAACGTGTGTGAGTCAGAATGGATTTTACAGTACCCATGATTAGTACCACTACATGCGGAACACCACGGGTTTAAGTTGCCTGTAATTAGTACCATTATGTGAGAAACACCACGGGTCAGGGCCTTGCCTGTGATTAGTACCACTTTATGAGCGACACCGTAGGTCTGCGTTGCCTATGATTAGTACCGACTATGTGAGGAATCCACGGGATAGTATGAGTCCCTGTGATTAGTACATCCATGTGAGGAACACCATATGTTTGTGTTGCCTGTAAGTGGCGCCGCAATGTGGGAAACACCATAGGTCTGCGTTACATGTGCGTATTACATTACCTGTGAGTAGTACCATAATGACCGGGCGAGTTGGCCTTGCGGTTAGAAGCGCGCAGCAGTGAGCTTGCATCCAGGCGATGGTGGGTTCGAACCCCACTGTCGGCAACCCTGAAGATGGTTTTCCGTGGTTTCCCATTTTCATACCAGGCAAATGCTGGGGCTGTACCGTAATTAAGGCCACGGCCGGTTCCTTCCCACTGCTAGGCCTTTCCTATCCCATCGTCGACCTATCTGTCGGTGTGACGTAAAGCAACTAGCAAGGAAAAGAGTACCGTAATGTGTGGAAAACCGCGAGTCTACGCTACTTTTGATTAGCGATTTTATAAATGTAGGCCTTGATAAGTACCATTATGAGGGGCCGATGACATGCATTTTGTAGTCTACCTCTTTAGACAACAAGCATCACCGATTCTGGATTGTGCTTTGGAAGCAGTCCCTTGGTTATTGATAGGCCTACTATAGTTTTACGCTAGTTTCTGGGAATTTGGGGCATTGCGGGTTGGATCCACTGATTGTTTTAAATTCATATTCATCCATTCATTCTTCATCACGTTTTGAATTCTGGTCAGTGGATGATTTTGGACTTCTAACTTGTCATTACATTTCGTGTTATTTCGTACTATTAGGGGCCGATGACCTTACATGTTAGGACCCTTTAAAATACAAACATCATCATCATCATCATCATCATCATCATCATCATCATCATCATCATCATCATCATCATCATTAACAACATCATGCTTTTCTATCCTGAGCCACACGGTCATAACATATTGTGCTGCTTCAAGGCGTTTCGTAAGCCTTTAAACACATAGAAATCTCTAAATGGTCGATAATGGCTTTAAAAATGGTGGAGCGACTTAATTGATACCATTACCTCATAGAGGAAGGAATGGGCTGTATTTTTATGAATAAAACAAAAAAATTGTCTTTTGGTCCAAAAATCAAATATTTCAGCCATAACTCTCTTAATTAATTAATTTATTATTATTATTATTATTATTATTATTATTATTATTATTATTATTATTATTATTATTATTATTATTATTATTGGCTTTACATCCCCATAAATGCTTTTACGGTTTTCGGAATCGCCGAGTGCCGGAATTTAGTCCCGTAGGAGTTCTTTTACTTGCCAGTAAATCCACCGACACGAGGCTGACGTATTCGAGCACCTTCAAATGCAACCAGATCGAGCCAGGATCGAACCTGCTAAGCTGGGGTCAGAAGGCCAAAGTCTCAACCGTCTGAGCTACGCAGTCCGGCTAAACCATTGTTCTCCAACCTCTTTGTCTGAAGCATCATCTCTCATGTTCCAATTTTTAACTTTATCACCAATACATCAATTCTAAGAACATATGGAAATAACAAATTTCTAAAGACGGAGCTACTGTATATTCTGAGGAGTGATATAGTCTTTCGTAGTGGCTATGGAAATAATTAGTAATACATTTTCTAATTAATAATAGCAAGAGGTTATACTAATGAGATACTTGAACTTACATCACTGCAACCAGTTTATTTATGTTAGGCTGAATTTTGCTCAGCATTGGCCTTAGTTCTGTGTCCACACATAGCCCGTTACGTCGAAAGGCGCACTAAGAAATAGACTGCGACCTCATGGTAAGCACATCGAGCTGTTGTTGTTTTTTACAAGTTGCTGTACGTCGCACCGACACAGATAGGTCTTATGGAAACGATCGGACAGTAAATGTCTAGGAATGGGAAGGAAGCGGCCGTGGCTTAAATTCAGGTACAGTCTCAGAATTTGTCTGGTGTGAAAATGGGAAACCGCGGAAAACCATCTTCAGGGTTGCCGACGGCGGTGTTCGAACCGACTATCCCCCGAGAAATGTTTACAGCATATTCATCTGTATCCTGCGTTTCATGTGCAAACACTGGGAATTGTCATATTATTCCTCAATGTTTGGGATTTCATACTTTCTTTAAAGTGCTGCTTTCTCATTACCTGGTAGCATATAAGGGAAGCCCAGCTGCAAGCATAGATTTTTACTGCCCACACTCTGGATAGACAGTGGGCGATAAGGAAACACTTCACTTGCATTCTGTTATATTACCTGCAGAATTCTCTGAATAGTACTTACGTTTTTGGTTATGAATAGACTTAATTTATTGCAGCCTAAAATCAACAAAACGTGTTTCCGTTGCAATAAAATATTGGTCTCTGACGAGAATACCTAAACTGTGGGCGGACTGGAAGCAGTTTCCTCTCATTTAATGTTGAATACTATAATTATTTGGTGAAAAGGAATATTAATGTTCATTACGGCCAGTTATGTAAATCAGAATGAAATGGATATAAGAGACTGTTGACTTCATCACTTCCTGTTGTCGAAACGGAGACGTGTAAGCCGCTAGATGCAATTATAGGCACAATGTCTATCATTCGGAGTTCGTACTCGTACCTCACGTACAATTTCTTGAATTATGATCTCTGAAATTCAGATAATAATAATAATAATAATAATAATAATAATAATAATAATAATAATAATATAATAATAATTGTACCGGGAGTTACACCTCTACTCCGCGCATTCAAAATCAGCGCCTTAAGAAACTCCTCTATCGAACAAAAGTGGAAACTGATACAACATGAACTTAGAACTTTAATAAGATGATGCCACTACTGAAATATTAAGTAATTTTGTTACTGTGTAGTTTCCTAAACTGATTGAATTTCTTTTTGTTTTGTTTGCCATCCATCAAGAAGTTTGGACATTTTTCTACAGATGACACTACCCAAAACTATGGTCATGTACTCTGGTGCAAGGTTGAAAGAACTTATAAATTAAAGAAGTTGGGTATTCCCGGGTTTTTCATAACTGAATTGATGTCAATTTATTTTGGGGTTGGCAATACTTCCTTTCCTTTCCGCCTGTTTTGAATCTAGCCAATCACGAATTTTTGTAATTAATTTTCAACCAATCCCGCATTTCTTGTTCACTTTGAATCTGCCAATAAAAATTAAGAGGGTGTGTCCTGATTAGTCTTGAATGATCTCGAACCTTCCCTGAGGGTTTATAAACTGCGGTTATTCATATTTCCTTGTCAATTGATCACCGTCTTGATAAGTGTGTGTGTGTGTGTTAATGCAGGAGGCGGGGCCGCCTCTTTCTTCGGTCAGCAGAACATCTATAAGGTAATGCCCACATAACTTCATTCTTTCTTGCTACCTCCGCAGCTTTATTCGAGGGGAAGGTCCGAATCTTTAATTATGTAACAGTACTTTTCTAAAATGTAACTTTTCTTTTGGCTTTTGTAAAAACTTCATAAAATCTTTAACTGTAAATCGGGGATAGAAAGAGAGGTACCTTCTCGAGCTCCTCTTCTTCTTGGTTTGAGGTGACTACGTTTTGTAACTGTGTTCTACTCTAATGTGTTAAAGTAATTTCCATGCGCACCACCTCAAGTAGCTTGGGATTAGCCCCCTGTTTCATCGGCCGGGAGGCCTGTAGGTTTCATTTTTTTTCATTATCTGGGAGTGCAGTTTGTGTTCGGGCCGTTTATTTAACCTTTTTTTTTTCTGAAAGTCCCTGTAGGTTGGGTACTGGATACCATTGTATACAATTATTTTTCAGTTTTTAAATTGTGCCTTGAGAGGCCAGATATTGTAAGTTGATGTTGCCTTGAGTAGGCTGGAAGAAACTGAAAGCCTGTAAGCTCTTTTCAAAGTTTTTGTAATAGTAACGAGTGCCTCTGGAAGGCTAGATATTGTATTTTGGGAGCAAGTGCTCTTGAATTATTGGATTTCTGCCCTTGACTAAAGGATTCCTCATTGTTAACTACAATTTTGTAAACTGGATCCGGTATCTCTGGAATTGTAAAACTAGGGGCTTAAAGCCCAGAATCTGTAAAAATAACTAATCTTGGAGTCCGGCTCCATGGCTAAATGGTTAGCGTGCTGGCCTTTGGTCACAGGGGTCCCAGGTTCGATTCCCGGCAGGGTCGGGAATTTTAACCTTAATTGGTTAAATTCGCTGGTACGGGGGCTGGGTGTATGTGTCCTGTTCATCATCATTTCATCCTCATCACGACACGCAGGTCGCCTATTGGAGTCAAATAAGGAGACCTGCATCTGGAGAGCCGAACTTGTCCTCGGACACTCCCGGCACTAAAAGCCATACGCCATTTCATTTACTAATCTCGGATTTTCCTAATCTTGTTTCAAGATTGTCATTGTACCTGATGTTTCATTGTTAAAAAATTGTTAAGTGCGAAGTTCTTGAAGAAATATAACCTTCAGTTCAAGTTCTTAATTAATTTTGGTATTGTAGATAGATCCATTCACCGCGGCACCTTCTTTAACCTCATTCTGCTCCACGGGTAACCCCGGAACAACAACAAGAACAACAATAATAATAATAATAATAATAATAATAATAATAATAATAATAATAATAATAATAATAATAATAATACTGGGCGATAAGAATCACTGTGCTCAAGATTCCCCGAGTTCTCTTTTCCTGTACGCTGATGATCTCAAATTTTTCATAATGGTGATAAAATCGAACTACACAAGTTACAAAATGGTGTGCCAATTGTTTCAAAGATTGGGAACCATCTCCTAAAACCAAAAAGTGTTTCACTATATTTTTTCGTTACTGAAATCCTGGATGGATATATTTTTTTCTCAAAGTCCCTGTAGGTTGGGTACTAGATACCACTGTATAATTTTTTTTCATTTTGTAAGTTGTGCCTTGGGAGGCCAGAGATTGTAAGTTGATGTTGCCCTGAGTAGGCTGGAAGAAACTGAGAGCCTGTAAGCTCTTTTCAAAGTTTTTGTAATAGTAACGATAGACAATGTTCTGGAAAGGCTTCTCTGGTAAGGAATTTAGGTGTTATATGTGATAGTAAACATACATTCTGTCCCCACATTGAAGACAAAAGAACCCTGGCTGTTTTCGCAGATTTCCGGAAATTAAGGATTCTGGTGTTTTAAAATTATGCTTTACATCATAATGTTGCTGCTGTGTCATAACCGCGAATGTGACAATGCTTTTCCTACCCATCATTTCCCTTAAGGCTGGCCGAACCTTGCAGCCACTTATGGATATGCAGTCCATCAGAACAATTTACGTTCAATTCATTTTCCTATACGTGTGTGTAAAGGAAAATTACTCTTACTGTGCCATACTGTAGAAATGTATGATTGTTTGCATAACATTTTTTTGCTATTTTGCTTTACGTCGCACCGACACAGATAGGTCTTATGGCGACGATGAGACAGGAAACGCCTAGGAATGGGAAGGAAGCGATCATGGCTTTAATTAAGGTACAGCCCCAGCATTTGTCTGGTATGAAAATGGGAAACCACGGAAAGCCATCTTTAGGGCTGCCGACAGTGGGATTCGAACCCACTATCTCCCAGGTGCGAGCTCACAGCTGCGCGCTCCTAACCGCACGGCCATAACATATTTACCCATTGCTAGAGTATTTTGTATTTGTATTCACATATAGACTACACATCATATTATCAGTCTCCACAGAAACACTGAATACATTGCTCCACATGGAATTCGTGTCGGGAAAGGCATCCGGACGTAAAGTCGGGCAAAATTGACATTAGTTTTCAACCCTTCTAAAATGGGAAAAAGAGGCTTGAAAGAAGACGAAGAATGTATGTATGTTCAGTCCGTCAGCGATGCCGCTGGTGGGATCCTCAAGAGCTCTGCCATCTGCTGTCATAGATGGCGTAGGCATCACTGAAGAGGCGTACTAGGAAAATGAGGAGTAAGGTAGTTTCCCGTTGCTTTCCTCACCGAGCCAGAGTTGCAATTACATATCAGTCTGCCAAGCCCACTGAAATGCATACACGACCCGACACTATGAGCAACATTTTCACACCATTCATAGCAGGGACTGGCTGCAAAAGGATTGGCATTACTAGCATCGCTCATACCTTAGTCACTTTCATATTGTCAAAGCCAAGGATAAGACAGAGACAGATCTATGAAAGTAACACAATTGCTCTAGCCTATACCAGAAGACATAGTGCACTGTAAACACTAGGTCCTGCCAGCAAAGGTATGACGAATAATGTATATGAAGTATTTACA
This sequence comes from Anabrus simplex, assembly GCF_040414725.1. Classification (NCBI taxonomy): domain Eukaryota; kingdom Metazoa; phylum Arthropoda; class Insecta; order Orthoptera; family Tettigoniidae; genus Anabrus; species Anabrus simplex. Next base: position 65,859,745 of record NC_090269.1, read on the forward strand.
GCATATTATCCAGAAGTCTATCTGCAACCCAACGTAAATTTTGTCTTTGTACGATCAGAAGGAAGGAAGGAAGGAAGGAAGGAAGGAAGGAAGGAAGGAAGTAAGTAAGTTTACTTAGATGTTGATGTATGTCCACAGCCACGGGACAACAGGAATTATACGAACATTTATTTTCACTTCAAAATTCTCATATGCATTCGTCAGAATTCGAACCGTAGTCCAGCACCTGACATTACTGATATAGTACAGCGTCTTGAGTGGCTATCGTGATCCAATGACTATTTATCTCAGGTTTGTCCTCAACATTCCTCTTACGAGTGAAACGTCTGTGGTACTACTGTTTTGAAACGTTTTGGCTGTAAGGTGGTGACGTCAACTTCTCTGAGGATGTGAGTGGGTCGCACACACATTTAGTGTGTGCGGGCTGAGACGTGAAAGATTGCGTCAGCCTGTAAGTTAACAACCATTACGGAAGTTCATGAGGAAACCCATCTGCGTCTTTAGCAACGTACGTTGCCTCACTCAAATTTATGAAGTTTCTATTATGATTATTATTATTATTATTATTATTATTATTATTGTTGTTGTTGTTGTTGGTACTGTCAAATTGTAGATAATTTTAAATATCTGGGAGAAATCATAACTTATAACCTCAATGATGAGCCAGCATGCAAAACAGAATAAAAAACTGACCAGAGCACAATATGTCACCAAGAATACCTACAACAAAAACGGCCTGTCAATAGCAACAAAATTAAAACATTACAAAATAGTCACTCAACTAGAAATAACATACGCAAGCGAAACCATCTTCAAAACGACTAACACTGCACAAATAGACAAAATAATCAAGATAGAGAGAAGAATCATTAGAACGTGCATCAACAAATCATACCAAAAAGATGGACACTGGAGAGTAGCATCTAATGAAACAGTCTACAAGGAAATAGAACCAGTAATGAGCACAATCAGGAAGAAACGCATTTCATTTTTTGGACATCTAATCAGGAGACCAGAGAACAGGATCATCAGGAGAATAATAGAAAAATTATGGAGTAGTAAGTACAACATCAAGTGGATTACAGAAATCAAGGAAGATATGGATGAAGTACAAATTACTGTGGAAAACCTAAGAAACAAAACCGACAAAATCAAGAATCTCACAGACAAGCAAACCAGACTGCAAATCAGAATCCACAAACAGACAATAGGAAGGGTGATTTCCGATGAAGAAAGAAGGAAAAGATCAGAGAGAACGAAGAAGTACTGGGCTGACAGGAAACTGAAAAATTCTTTATATAAAGTTGGCTAGAGTGGTCCAATGAAGACCATGAAATGTAACAATTGGTACAGTCTAAGTATTTGCCTAGTTCAGTAGTTCACTACAGTGTTCACTTAAATTCTAGAAATTTTCAAGATAATTTCTGAAATTCTCATGATTATCGTAAATGATATGACATAATAATAATAATAATAATAATAATAATAATAATAATAATAATAATAATAATAATAATAATATCAAAATTGAAGCTGAATTAAACTAAAGTAACATGAAATGACAAAGTTATAGAGATTATATAGCTCTTATTTATACAATCAGTGATCTACAGTGATTTTTATACTGGACAAACACAAGTGTACCAACCCTAATCTGAGTGTGCTGATTACAGATCTGAAGTCCGTTTTCTTTTGTTACGTCATAATTTTATAATCATAATTTAAATTTTTATATTTTAATATATTTAGATCCATTTTATTTTATATTTATTGCATCTTCAGATAAGTGAGATCATATATATTGGGGTCATGCCTCTTTGATGATTTGAGTATCTGAAGGAGAAGTTTGGGAGAATGAAAAGTGATGCAAAATTGAAGGCAGGAATTTTAATTGGGCCAGAGATTCGACATTTGATGTGTGATACTACGTTCAGTTCAAAACTTAGTGCGTCTGAACTAGAAGGTTTAGAAGCATTTTTGAACTGTCAACTAGATTTTTTAGGAAACCATGACGCTGGTAATTATGCTCACCTTAGTACTGTATATAACGTTTAGAGCATTTCAGAATGTAGGTTGTCGCATGTCTTTAAAAATGCATTTTCGTCATTCACACCATCAAATCGCGGCACTGTAAGTGACGAGCATGGTGAGGAGTTTCATCAGGACATATCAACGATGGAAATCCAGGTCCCAGAGTCAATATGCTCCCAGCCGGATGGGTGATTTCTGCTAGTTCCTACAGCATTCAACTACATGCCAGCACGAGCGGAAAAGGAAAGATCTCAAGCACTTTGTATAGAGTTCTTAGTGCTTATTACTTACTGTCAGTGTATATCTCCATATAGATCATTTTAAAATACATTTATGTTGACAATTGGGTTGTAGTGAGAAATGATGATCGATAAAATTCTTGGTTCAAGGTAGTTGCAGGAGTTGGACAAGGCTGCAGTCTTTCACGTTTGATGTCTATACACGTACACAATTTAGGGAAGAGTATAAAGTGGCAGGGTGGGATTCAGTTATTTGGAAACGTAGTAAAGAATTTGGTCTTTGGTCTATGCCGATGACTTGGTGTTACCGGTAGACTTCTAAAAGCCTGCAATCTAGGACATTGGAACTTGAAATTAAGTCAGTGATTATGACACGAAAATTATCGTTTTCAAGACTAAAGTAATGCCAGTAACGTACGAACCTAAGATGATTGAATACCGGGTCGGAAATAAAAACCTGGAACAGGTGGATCATTTCAAGTACAGAGATTTGGGGTTAAATTCTTCCAGAACGGTAGTATAGTAAGTCAGTCAAGGTGCAGTAATGCTAATGAAAGTGAGCTCGCAGTTACGATCAACGAGGTTCAGTGGGAAAGAAGTCAACTCCATGACGAAACTATCTTTACACCAGTTTCTTTTAAGACCAACTTTGCTGTACTGGAGTGAAATCTGGGTTGAGTCATGATATCTAACTGATAAGTGAGGGGTATCATACCTGAGGGAGTCGGCTACGCGGTTTGTGTCAAGTAGCTGTTACTTGCATTCAGGATATAATTGACTCGAAGTCGACTGTCGACAGCCTTGAAAATCGTTTTCCGAGGTCACCCATTTTCACATCTGGCAAATCTTGGGTGTATTGATTGTTTTCTACCTTCTCGTTTCCATCGCCGTCACAACGCCTGTCTTCGTCGGCGTGATGTAAAACAAATATGAAAAGAACATGAATGTATAAGAATTATTACTGGTACAAACAGGTAGGAACGTTGGCAGGAGGATACATGAAATAAGAATACAAAAACTTGACCAAAAGTTTTCGTTCATAGATTAAAGGTCCATAATTGTAAAGACATTTGGTTCACTTTTAAATTTCCAAAGAATGTTCGTCCATTTTCCTACACGTTCACAACTATTAATTCTACAGATTTTTACTCTCTGTTTTATGTCTGGTTTACTAAAAATTCACATCATTTAATGTAAATAGCATTTGGTTGAATTCTTCATGCCTACAAAATGTTCGTGCATTTCAGTAAAATGGCGCTCCCGCTTCCAGAAGGTGGTAGTTATGCACCATCCCTTTATTTGGAAATTTATGAGAAAAAGATCGAAGGGTAACCGATGTGCAAATAACGCAGCCGGCTAGTGACCGAGATAAAATAAGGCACGCGCTTAAAAAAATCACATATTGTCATAAACCAACCAAAAATTGAAAGGTATGATGTTGATGATGCTTCTTGTTTAAAGGGGCCTAACATCTAAGGTCATCGGCCCTAGAAAGGTTTGTTGACACCTATAAAAAATATGGCATAAACAATATAGTTGTGTATCTTAGAGCTCTTTGTTACAGAATCAAATTGTGTAGTGAAGAAGCACCTGCGGAAAGCTACAAATAACTGACACCACCTTATTTTATGTGTTGCCATATTAATCATTAATAAATAAAACATAGCTTTCTGGATGCCATTGTTTCATTTGTATGCTGAAAATTATTGTTCGGAATACAGTTTGTTTAGATAACGAGAAATTAAATAATGTAGGATAACGCACATGGACGAAATATTAGTGGAGAAAAATCTCACGTATTGATGGACAAAGGTTTGGGCATTAAAGTATGTGGATGTATGTAAATGTTCAGTCTTCAGTCCGAAGGCCGGTTGGGGCCCGAACAGACGTCCTCACAGCTTTTGCCATTGCACCTGTTAAAAATAAACTAAATGCTAATATGTTTGAGTGATCGACTTAAAATATGATAACTAAAGCCCGGATTTTTATGCAATAACAGGTTAAATTGCAAACTAATTTGGTCAATAGGAAGTGTCGTTAACCCGCTCTTCCATAATGTAGCAAGAGTAACATAAATTATAGAGGTTCTGATGGGCCGTACCCCTCAAGTGTATACAAACCCCATAGCGTAATCGTTGTGAAGGTAGACTAGACTTGCTACTCGCTTCAGTAAGTTTGCATTCGAACCTATGAATGCATAAAAATCCGGGCTCTAATAATCACCATGCTCATGGCAACGTTCGCTTGCTGTTAAAACGACACGCGACCCTTATGTCCAGAGAAAAGAAACCTACTGACGACTTTAATTATAAATAGGGAAGGCCACGTTTTAGGATCAGAAGCTGCCACCTGGGGATACGTTCACTGTCCCAACTTCATGTACGAGGGCTTTCAATAAAGTACTGACAGTGCAGTCCAGACACTCGCAGGAGAGCGGATATGCGCAAATAGGATATGGGAGCGGTCAGGTGGCATTGTTGTGGGTGTGTAGTGTGCATTTGACGGGCATCCACTTGGGAGTGTTGTTGCTGTGTGGCGTTGAAGTGAAGAGTGTCAATTTCGACCACTCTAAAGCATGTTTTCAAAAGGTGATCAGCATTTGTGGATTAAAATCGAGGTTGCCCGTGGCAAAAATGCATCAGAATGTTACCAGGAATTGCGTGGAGCCTGTGTTGAGAATGCATTGCAGTATAGGTCGGTTGCACGATGGGTCAAAGCATTTAGTGCGGGTCGGAATGATATTTCGGATTTGCACCGCACAGGTCGACTGTCCATTCCTTAAGTTCAGACTGATATTGTGAGAGGTCTCTTTTCTGTAGACCAGGGCTTCTCAAACGCCCAAAATCTCACGCGTGCAAACTGAGGCGCGGAGTTCCTGTGCATAGTGCATCGGTCCCACTCGGCTCGGCTCGGACCAGCACTCCTTCTCTGGGCTACTCGGCTAAGCTCGATTCAACTCGGCCCGGATTTGGAGCTCTACAGAGCAAGTGAGGAAGTGCGAGACAGGTGGAGCGAGCGAGACAAGTGTGGAGAAAGAAAAAGGCAGCGCTATTGGTCCAAATTGAGGAGTGGGGGTCTGCACTCTGATCAACCAAGCGAAGTCGTCTTTTGCACTGGTGCATGCACTCTGAGAGGCCCTGCTGTAGACCATAGATGGACTGTCCGGGAATTATCCGTAGAGGCATCTGTACTCCGCGCAGTAGGGCGCTCCGTCGCTGTCATCGACAGAGAATGCCTTGCCAACGGTCCTCAATGGCTTCCTAACATTTAGATAAAGGCAACAGAGTTTGCAGTGACTACATTGAAGGCATGTAATGTAATTGTACTGGTTAGTTTATTAAATATTACGTTCCATCGGTATTGTCACTACGGTGTTTTATTTACAGCCCTCGTATGCGTGTACGTACGGAAGAAGAATCCACCACATGTTATAATCTGGAATAACATAACTGTGAACCGCGTTTTTGGACCATATGTATTTAATATTCCTGTTAATGGGCAGTCATACAAAGAGATCCTCCAACAAGGACTCTAACTCACGAAATAGTAGATATACCACAATCCTGTAACAAGATACAGCCCCTGTGCATTTCGTTATCAGTGTTAGAAAAAGCCTTAATTAATTGTTTCCAGACAGGTGGACTGGGCGTGGTTCGGAGACAGCACTTGCCCCATTGACCTGGACACCAAGGATCCTGACTTGTCCAATCCACAGAACAATAAAAGGCAACAGCGCTACGAAACATTGGGTGAACTGCGGGCTGCTGTGAAAGAAGTGTTGGGATTTATCTACAAAACCTCTCATCGAACGAACATAGCTTCGTATTCAGTTGTCTTACGACAAAGGTAGTGCTCCTACAAGTGTTTTGGACATATGTTGTTCAATACACTTTATACATCAATTTTTTTTGCCGGTCTGAGTGGCTCAGACGGTTGAAGGCCCCTTTTAGCCCCAACTTGGCAGGTTCGTATCCTGGCTCAGTCCGGTAGTATTTGAAGGTGCTCAAATACGTCAGCCTCTTATCGGTAGATTTACTGGCACGTTAAATAATTCCTAGGCGACTAATTTCCGGCACCTTGGCGTCTCCTAAAACCGTAAGTGTGGTTAGTGGGACGTAAAGCCAATAACATTATTATTAAATGTAATGTTTTTATTGTAGGCCTATTTATAAAATTTAAAAGGGGTAACGTGACGTCTGGCCTACCTGTACGTGTATGGTGTATGATCTCTCAACTCAAAGATCCTAGGTTCTATTCCAGGTTCATCTATGTATTTTAATTCTGGTCTGGTGAATGGAACGTGATTCGTTCAGTCTTATGAACAATTATTGCTATGATAGACAGAGAAGTCGATCAAGAAAGTCAAGTGCTACGGTTGAGGAGACTTCACACATACTATGAGACACTGGAGTACCTGCTGAAATGTGATTCTACAAATTAATACACAAAGAAGGGTGCTTAACTAGATGTACTACACAATTAGGATGTTTCAATCTTCATTTATCTGTTTAAAAATCCTTTCGTCATTTCATCACACTGGAAAATTGTGACGATCTCATCACATAATTGTTTTCAAAACATCCAAGTAAATTCATGAAGAGAAGAGTCTATTGGAATAATATACTCGAGTTTTGTCAGCTGTGATTGTTCCACAAAGGGCGTGCTAGTTTTTGTCATTAATGAGGACAGTTGACAGTTACCTTGGCCAGCACCTGTTGACAAATGATGATCTGAACGGAGCAAGCGGGTCCAAGGTTAGTTCCTCAGTGGGGAACTCGCTCCTCCATTAGATATATCTCTGTTGTTAAAGGCCAAGAGGCGGTGGCCCGGTAACAGAAGAATGTAAGTTCTTATGCTGATGTCAGCAATCATGAAACCTGCGCTTTAATAGAGAAGGTGAACCTGCAGTTACAGTGAAATAAGATTAATGCACCCTTGAAGGAAAAGCTGCTGACTACGAATTAATTTGGAGGAGAAGAGTACTTGAAGAGATGCGGTTAAAATGTTTCAATTTTCGTTTCTCAATATCCAAATCTGGCATTACAACATGCATCATTAGCTGAGTATAATACTGTTAGTGGGAAACGAATTGGAATTAAAGGACACCACTACCGAGCTCGATAGCTGCAGTCGCTTAAGTGCGGCCAGTATCCAGTATTCGGGAGATAGTAGGTTCGAACCCCACTGTCGTCAGCCCTGAAAATGGTTTTCCGTGGTTTCCCATTTTCACATCAGGCAAATGCTGGGGCTCTACCTTAATTAAGGCCACGGCCGCTTCATTCCCACTTCTAGCCCTTTCCTGGCCCATCGTCGCCGTAAAACCTATCTGTGTCGGTGCGACGTAAAGCAACTAGCAAAAAAAAAAAAAAAAAAAAAAAAAAGACGCCACTGATGTATTTTTAAGCAAGCCTCGGACCTATGGGAGTAACGGAGTCCCACTCCCATTTGACAGGCGAGGGACTCCTTGGAAACAACTTGGCGAACGAAATGGAATTCGATGGGGAGCTATCAATATTAATGGGGCTTATGGAAGAAAGAAAGTAGAACTGGCTGAGTCAGCAAAGAGGATGCATCTGGATGTGCTAGGAGTAAGTGATATTCGGGTAAGGGGAGATAACGAGGAAGAGATAGGAGATTATAAAGTGTACTTGACGGGTGTTAGAAAGGGAAGGGCAGAGTCTGGGGTAGGGCTCTTTATCAGGAATACCATTGCACGGAACATAGTTTCTGTTAGGCACGTAAATGAGCGAATGATGTGGGTAGATTTGTTAGTTGGAGGAATTAGGACTAGAATTGTGTCCGTGTATTCACCATGTGAGGGTGCAGATGAGGATGAAGTTGACAAGTTTTATGAAGCATTGAGTGACATCGTGGTCAGGGTCAACAGCAAGGATAGAATAGTACTAATGGGCGATTTCAATGCGAGAGTTGGGAATAGAACTGAAGGATACGAAAGGGTGATTGGTAAATGTGGGGAAGATATGGAAGCTAATGGGAATGGGAAGCGTTTGCTCGACTTCTGTGCTAGTATGGGTTTAGCTGTTACGAATACATTCTTCAAGCATAAGGCTATTCACCGCTACACATGGGAGGCTAGGGGTACCAGATCCATAATAGACTATATCTTAACAGACTTCGAATTCAGGAAATCTGTTAGGAATGTACGAGTTTTCCGGGGATTTTTCGATGATACAGACCACTATCTGATCTGTAGTGAACTAAGTATCTCTAGGCCTAAGGTAGAGAAAGTGAAATCTGTCTGCAAACGAATAAGGGTAGAAAATCTCCAGGACGAGGAAATTAGACAGAAGTACATGGATATGATTAGTGAGAAGTTTCGAACAGTAGACAGTAAGCAGGTTCAGGATATAGAAAGTGAATGGGTGATATACAGGGATGCTGTAGTAGAAACAGCAAGGGAATGCCTAGGAACAACTGTGTGTAAAGATGGGAAAAGGCGAACATCTTGGTGGAATGATGAAGTGAGAGCAGCTTGTAAACGTAAAAAGAAGGCTTATCAGAAATGGCTCCAAACAAGGGCCGAGGCAGACAGGGAGGTGTATGTAGATGAAAGAAACAGAGCGAAAGAAATAGTTGTTGAATCCAAAAAGAAGTCATGGGAAGATTTTGGTAATAACCTGGAAAGGCTAGGTCAAGCAGCAGGGAAACCTTTCTGGACAGTAATAAAGAATCTTAGGAAGGGAGGGAAAAAGGAAATGAACAGTGTTTTGAGTAATTCAGGTGAACTCATAATAGATCCCAGGGAATCACTGGTGGGTGGAGGGAATATTTTGAACATCTTCTCAATGTAAAAGGAAATCATCATGGTGGTGTTGCAAACATCCAAGCTCATGGGGAGGAGGAAAATGATGTTGGTGAAATTATGCTTGAGGAAGTGGAAAGGATGGTAAATAAACTCCATTGTCATAAGGAAGCAGGAATAGATGAAATTAGACCTGAAATGGTGAAGTATAGTGGGAAGGCAGGGATGAAATGGCTTCATAGAGTAGTAAAATTAGCATGGAGTGTTGGTAAGGTACCTTCAGATTGGGCAAAAGCAGTAATCGCACCTATCTATAAGCAAGGGAACAGGAAGGATTGCAACAACTATCGGGGTATCTCACTGATTAGTATACCAGGCAAAGTATTCACTGGCATCCTGGAAGAGAGGGTGCGATCAGTTGTTGAGAGGAAGCTGGATGAAAACCAGTGTGGTTTCATACCACAGAGAGGCTGTCAGGATCAGATTTTTAGTATGCGCCAGGTAATTGAAAAATGCTACGAGAGGAATAGGCAGTTGTGTTTATGTTTCGTAGATCTAGAGAAAGCATATGACAGGGTACCGAGGGAAAAGATGTTCGCCATACTGGGGGACAATGGAATTAAAGGCAGATTATTAAAAGCAATCAAATGCATTTATGTTGACAATTGGGCTTCAGTGAGAATTGATGGTAGAATGAGTTCTTGGTTCAGGGTACTTACAGGGGTTAGACAAGGCTGTAATCTTTCACCTTTGCTGTTTGTAGTTTACATGGATCATCTGCTGAAAGGTAGAAAATGGCAGGGAGGGATTCAGTTAGGTGGAAATGTAGTAAGCAGTCTGGCCTATGCAGACGACTTGGTCTTAATGGCAGATTGTGCCGAAAGCCTACAGTCTAATATCGTGGAACTTGAAAATAGGTGCAATGAGTATGGTATGAAAATTAGCCTCTCGAAGACTAAATTGATGTCAGTAGGTAAGAAATTCAACAGAATTGAATGTCAGATTGGTGATACAAATCTAGAACAGGTCGATAATTTCAAGTATTTAGGTTGTGTGTTCTCCCAGGATGGTAATATAGTAAGTGAGATTGAATCAAGGTGTAGTAAAGCTAATGCAGTGAGCTCGCAGCTGCGATCAACAGTATTCTGTAAGAAGGAAGTGAGCTCCCAGACGAAACTATCTTTACATCGGTCTGTTTTCAGACCAACTTTGCTTTACGGGAGCGAAAGCTGGGTGGACTCAGGATATCTTATTCATAAGTTAGAAGTAACAGACATGAAAGTAGCAAGAATGATTGCTGGTACAAACAGGTGGGAACAATGGCAGGAGGGTACTCGGAATGAGGAGATAAAGCCTAATTTAGGAATGAACTCGATGGATGAAGCTGTACACATAAACCGGCTTCGGTGGTGGGGTCATGTGAGGCGAATGGAGGAGGATAGGTTACCTAGGAGAATAATGGACTCTGCTATGGAGGGTAAGAGAAGTAGAGGGAGACCAAGACGACGATGGCTAGACTCGGTTCGTAACGATTTAAATATAAGAGGTATAGAACTAAATGAGGCCACAACACTAGTTGCAAATCGAGGATTGTGGCGACGTTTAGTAAATTCAGAGAGGCTTGCAGACTGAACGCTGAAAGGCATAACAGTCTATAATGATAATGTATGTATGTACTTAAAAACCTATTTGCTACCATTTTCTTCTTATTCTTCTTCTTCAGTGTACCATTTCTGGTCTCTCGAATATTAACAACTAATTTGGCAAGTTCGTATCTGTTGACAGCTGTTTCAGCAAAATATATTCTGCTGATTGAACTCCTGTCAAGTCCTTGATGTTCTCCGTCCATTCGTCCCTGATGTGTAGCAACTGACATTTTCCCTTCCTCTCAGTAAGTGCCTGATTTTTCGACATTTGTTTGTTTTTACAAATTCAAGCCCTGCATTACCTCTTTTAGGACCATTATTTTTTCTTTTTCAATCTTCTTTACGCCGCACCGATACAGAGAGGTCTTATGGAGACGATGGGATAGAAAAGGGTTAGGAGTGAAAAGAAAGCGGCCGTAGCCTAATTAAGGTACAGTCCCATCATTTTCCAGCTTTGAAAAATGGAAAATCATGGAAAACCATCTTCTAGACTGTCAACCTACTCCCGAATGCAATCTCACAGCTAAGTGACCGTAACCGCACGGCCAACTCGTTCGATGTTCAGTGGCATAATAGTTCTTGAAATAATATATGGAGTACCATGATTACGACAAGAAGCGACGAAGATAAACGGACAATCTTCCAGTGGACAGTCTTAAGAAAGATCATCGAACCTGTGAGGGATGAGAATGGCTGTAGAGGAAAGAACTAAGAAATGAATTGATTCATTGAACCAACCCAACATTGTATAAGAATAAATGAAAGGAGACTGCAATAGTAAGGACATGAGACCCACATGTCGAACCACACTCGAACCAGTGCATTCCTGCTGAGAAGACTTGAAAGAACTCGTCCACTCGGTAGACCCAGAAAACGATGGGAAGGTTAACTGCTGAAAGACCTTCGACAATTTGCGGTCCGCGATAACTGGATCCAAGCAGCACAGAATCACCGTATCTACAGGGAGATTGTAAGGTTGGCGACCGATCTTCGGAGTCATTGATTGCAGGTTTAACTAACATAACTAAAATATTATGATCCTTATGATCCTGTATGCTCGTAGGATATTAAAAGGTGCACTTACAAGGTTTTGAAGTTACTGTAATGAAGACAGTGTACAGCGGGGTTGTCAACTGTTAACCGTGAAAATTCGGAATATTGAATCACAATCTTTTTTCACATGAATTCTATAGTAAGCCTTACCTATAAATGTAAGACGCAAATATTGACCTTTCAAATTTTAATGTGTGACCCAAAGTCAGCAATAGAAATTTTACTGCAGAGCTGAGCAAAACTGTCTGGGGTGTAAAAATTGCATTACTACAGTTTGACTTATTGCGCTACCTGTGGGTCTTCTTAACAAACTAAGTTAGGTAGGAGTTCGAGTCTTCGCCACTCTATATCATGAAAACGTTGTACATTTGGTAAGAAAACTAGTGAAAGCTGTAATTATGTTCTTCTCAAATTATTTCTTAATAAAACAGTCAATAATTATTATCTCCTGAAGTATTACGCCTAGAAATATGACCTCATTTTTTTAAATGCTCAGTATCTTATACCAAATTTAGGACTGCAAAGAACTCAAAAATGAAAAATCCCGCTTTGGGCCCCTTTCCGCGCATATAACCAAAATGATATTCTGTATTGCTATTAGTGTTACGAATTGTCCGAATCCTTGGCTAAATGGTCAGCATTGAAGCCTTCGGTTCAGAGGAATCAGGGTTCGATTCCAGGTCAGGTCGGGGATTTAAATCGCATCTTATTAATACTTCTGGCTCGGAGACTGGGTGTTTGTGTTTGTGTTTGTCACAACACTCTCATCTTCATATTCAGACAACACACCAACCACCATAGAAACCACAGTGACTGTCACGGGCGTCTCGTGTTAAAGGTCACACGAACACGTGAACACCCCGGTAATCCCAAACTGTTGCAATTTACACTATATTGTATGATGAGAACGTGTTACGAAGTTTTAAGTGTCGATTCACTTTCCGTTCCCATCTGAATTACGTGTCACGCCAGCTGATGATCACAACTCCATTCTAAACTACGAAGTTGAGCGCATTGCATAGCTGGAACTTGAAGGGGCAATGCTGTGGGTATAGAGAATACTAGCGAATGTACCCGTGCTTCGCTACGGTATTCTACATTGTATTCGAATATCGAAGTAAATAGTGTACATGCAGTAAATAAGATAGTTTTAAAATTGCATGTCTCTTAGCGTTATCCGAGAAAGAGCATGGGGAGGTCCCCGTACGTTTCCAATGTAAAGTGTTTGTTACGGATTTGTGATATAACGGCAGGCTCACTTGCCTACTGGCATTCACAATCAGGTTGGGAAGTTTACATTATAATTGCAGGCCCCATTGCCTACTATGCGGACAGAATCGATTTGGGGAGTTTTCGTTAAAATGGCAGCCTCCCTTTCCTACCTCCAGACAGATTACAGTTTTTATTATAATGGCAGGCAATTACCCTACTATCACTCGAAATTGAGTTGTGCAGTTATCATTATAATGACAGGCCCCTTTTCCTACTGCCAGCCAGCGTACTGCCAGTCACACCAAGTTGGTGAGTTTCCATCAAAATAGCAGGCCAATATGCCTAATGCCAGTAACATTTTAGATGAGTACATTTCTTTATAATGGCGGGCACCCTTGCCTACTGCCAAACACAATCGGGTAGGGGAGTTTTAAACAAAACTGCATGCTCACTTACCTTCTGCAAGTCAAATCGAGAAGGGAACTATTCATTACAATTGTAGGCCTTCCTTACTAATGACAGTTACACAGGAGTTGGAGAAGGAACCCTTTCCTACTGCCAATTCAAAGTCGGTGTGGGGAGTACTGATTACAATAGCAGACCGACCCTTTCTCGATCGCTAAATCGACATCAGTGAATATATATAGATCGACATACGAAAGTATATGCGTGTTTACAATATTGAAGACCTTCATTTACAGATTAACTGCTACTAAACGTACGTCATATCGACAAAGGATTATACCATAAGACACGCCGGATTTAGTGGCCTAAATGGCTGGTCCAATGATATGTCATCTATTCTTGGGTCAGATTTAGAAACGTGGAACAGGGTAAAGGTTTTGTAAGATCATCTCACATTACATTACTTTTCGGATAATAATGTGACAGCTACATACGTAGCATTTGGCTCACATATGGCTACTGAGTGGGCCAATTTTCGTGAAGAGTTTGATGATTCTGTATTTCATATAAGTAATTGAAAGTATGAATTATGCATGTGAAAATTCCAAATTGACTTAACATCGATTAATAGAGAAAAATCAAACGTAAAAGGGATACAGATACGGCATAAAGTCATAAGACCAAGGTTGTAGATCATTCCAAATTGAACGGAGATTGTGCAATCCGTTACGTGATAGGAATTTCCGAAGGTCTGCACCATCATTAAAATTGCCTGCATATTTCGATATTCTTCGGGGATAAAAAATGAAAAATTTAATGATATAGGATTTTTCATTCGTTACAGGCTAAAACGTATAATTTTGTCAAATTTCAATTATCTTCTTATTCTTCTGGCAGATTATGCCACAATGTGGATTTTGGGCGAGGCGGGTAAAAATTAGGACTTTCAGGAAATAAAAAATTATGGAGATTGTTATTATTACCCCTTAAACGGAAAGCTGTACGAAAATTTCGCCAAAATAGTCAGTGTAGAGGTACACAGTCGTTACGATTTGATTTATATAGATAAGGAATCTGCTCCATGTAAAACACCTTTTGGGCTATGTCCGCTGGACTTAACCTGCAAAAGTGACCATTCATGATATCTCCCTTATTAATCCTCCTGACGAAAAAATGCACATGAAAAAAAAGGTTTAGAGGTGGAATTCCATCAGGTTTGGTCGATTTCCAGTCAGGTTGGTCTTGTTCTGTATATATTGTGGAAGAGTAAAATCACCATTTCGGTTCCTTATAAACCGCCAGTCCATTCCGGAACATGAAATGTTATTTACGTTTAAAACCTACCTTTGGACAGGTGGATGCTAAATATAAATTTTGTTTCGAATGTCTTCAGTAGTTTTCAAGTTGTAAGGAATACGCTTTACACGCACCCGCTCGTGAGTTAAGTCCGATGGGACTTGTACAGAAAAACGGTCCTTTAATGATATCTCCCTTATTGATCCTCGTATCGAAATGATGCACATGAGAAAAAAAGGTTTAGACATTAATTTCTACCAAGGTAGGTAGACTTCCATAAACTTTTGTTGTGTATATTTTTTGGAAGTGCAAAATCACTGTTTCGGTTTCGTATAAACCCCCAGTTAGTTCAGGGATTTAGAAACAATATTTGCCCTGAAACCTATCAAGGACAGGTGTATTCTAAATACGAATCTTGGTGGAAATGCATCCAGTAGTTTCTAGCATTCACGTACATACGGCGTAATTAAGGAAGAAAATAATACAGTTAAGAATGTTGAAACTAATAGAAAATGGATTATAACTGAGGACAGCCGGATAACGACAAATAAATAAATGCCGTGAGTTATGGATATAATAAAGCGCTAACAGAGGAGAAATTTAGGTTCAGTGATTCTTAGGTAAACAAATATGAAGATGACTAATGGTGTTATTACTTAATCTATTCGAGGGCGGTTATAACCTCCAACGATATTCCGCCAATATCCCGCAGATGAGCCGATTGATGCCTCTCTTGCCATCTACCCAAGGAACAACCACGAATTTAAAAGCATGATGAGGAAAATGGCAATACGTTACTTCCCTACTGGCATGCAGTCAGAGACGTTGCCATGGTAACCTGTAGGTTCGTTGTCGGTCTGTCGGTCACTAAATGCAGAGCATGATACCAGCAGAAAATTGTAAATTTCTCCGTCATGTGAAGAGTAAGGTAAATTATGAACATAACGAAAGTTGTTTATAATGAAGAGACGTTTCACGTACGGTAAACGAAGTTTACAGAAAATCAATAGTATAAGAGAAAATAGAGGAAAACCACTGTGGTTTTCCTATAAACACCCCGTCTATTCAAAGATTTTAAAATTATATGCATATCGGAACCTTTCCTGGGATGAGTATACTCTAAATATGAAGTTTGGCTGAGATCTATCCAGCCGTTTCGACGTGATGGTGGGAAAACCACTCTGGTTTTCCTATAAACCCCCCGTCTATTCAAGGATTTTAAAATGATATGCATATCTAAACCTTCCCCGGGATTAGTATACTCTAAATGCAATGTTTGGTTGAGATCCATCCAGCCGTTTCGACGTGATGGTGGAAAAACCATTCTGATTTTCCTATAAACCCCCCATATATTCAAATATTTTAAAATGATATGCATATGGAAAACTTCCCCGCGATGAGTATCCTCTAAATATGAAGTTTGGTTGAGATCTATCCAGCCGTTTCGACGTGATGGTGGAAAAACCATTCTGGTTTTCCTATAAACCCCCTGTCTATTCAAGGATTTTAAAATGATATGCATATCAAAACCTTCTCCGGGATGAGTATACCCTAAATATGAAGTTTGGTTGAGATCTATCCAGCCGTTTCGACGTGATGGTGGAACAGACAAACAGACAGACAAACAGAAACAATTTTATTTATATAGATTTTTACACTCGTTCTTCACCCCCTTTCCATCCCCGCCCAAAGGAGTCCTATGAGTGCCTTACACAACAGTATATTTTTTTCCCAGATATTAAGTCTTATTTGTACCTATTTTGGTTGACAGCTATGCCCAAACGTACATGCATAATCTCACTGCTCTAGAATCCTGGAGCTGACGTTGCCATGGTTACGGCAGTTCATTTCTTTATCCGATTCCTAGAGCAGGGGTAGTGTGGTGCCAATATCTCCGTAACGGTTGGTTTTAGGGCCTTAAAACATGGTTTTCGGGCCCGTAGGGCTTACCGAGTTTTGTTCTTTGCGTCAAGAGGATTAAATTGAGCTTTGTCTCGTCCTTATACGACAAATTCGATATTTTGCCTATAATAGTATAAGAGAAAATGGAGGAAAACCGTTTTTCCTATAAAACCCCCGTCTTTTCAAAGATTTTAAAATGATATGCATATCGAAACCTTCCCCGGGGTCAGTATACTCTAAATATGAAGTTTGGTTGAGATCTATCCAGCCGTTTCGACGTGATGGTGGAACAGACAAACAGACAGACAAACAGACAAACAGAAACAATTTTATTTATATAGATGAGCACTATTTCCTGTGTGATCATGGTCCGCTGGTCCGCTTCCAATACCTTCTTCTAAAGTTCTTCTGAAATCCCAAAGATGGCAGCATGAGTCGCATAGTCCGTGGCAGTGGATAAGGCACAGGGCAAGGGGCTGCTACCACGGAGTTGATAATTGTCAGTTGCAGATGTAGCATAATAATTACTTCATGAGCCAAAGAGAATTTCAGCTACCTGCTTGCTAACAAACTAATTTGTGTACTCGTGTAGTGTAGTTGAAACTATTAGTTAATTAAAAACAATTCTACAACTATGTTGGCAACACTACAGTAGGATAGGAGTATATATTCCTTTAAGTGAAGGGGAGGTTTTGTTTTATAGCAATACTAGCAAACGTACCCGTGCTTCGCTACGTTATTCTACAATGTATACGGATCGAAGTAAATTGCTGTACATGAAGTGAATAAAAAAATTTAATTGCATGTCTCTTGGCGTTATCCGAGAAAAAGCATAGGGAGGTCCGCAGACGTTGTTTCCAATGTAAAGTGCGAGTTGCAGAGTTGTGATGATAACGACAGGTCCACTTGTCTGCCGCAATTCACTGTGCGTAACGTCAGTCACATTTTGATGGGTAAATTTGTTTATAATCGGGTGCACCTATACCTAATGATAAAGAGAATCAGGTAAAAGAGTTTAAAAAAATGTACGCTCCCTTGCCTTCTGCTAGTCAAATCAAGAAGGGAATTATACATTACAATGGGACACAGGCGTTGGAGAACTACCCCATTCCTATTGCTAGTTAAGGTCGATGTGGGGAGTACCGATTACAACAGCAGACGCCCTCCTGCTGAGAGTCACTTTTGATTTGTAAAGTATTAATTACAATGTAAGGCACACCCTTTTCTAGGTCGCTAAAAATCAACTTAAATTCATAAATGTAGATCGACATACGGAAGTATATGCATGTTCACCTTCGTTTACAGAATAACTGCTGCTAAACGGTGCATTCATATTGAAAAACGTATTGTATAAAAAGACGACTCTGGCCTCATTTAGGTATCTAAATGGCTGGCCCTATGGTATTTCCTCGTATCTCATCTATTTAAAGGCAAGATTATTTTAGAACCGTTGAATAGGGTGAAATTTGTGTAAGGTTTTCACACAGTGAATTACTTTTCAGATACTTACGCGACAGCTTCAAACATAGAATTCGTGTAGAATTTGATGATCCCATCTTACCTATAAGTGAATCAAACCATCAATTTACGTGTACAAAGTGCAAAATTTAGGTAATTCCAGAAATAGAGCCAAATTTAACATAAGGGATAGAGATACAACAAAAAGTTATAGGGTCAAAGTTGTAGATCAGTCTAAATTGAACGGAGATTGTGCCATCCGTTTTGTGATACGACTTACCGTCTAGCCACCAAATACCTCGAAAGGAAAGTCTGCACCATCATTAAAATTGCCTCCATATTTCGATATTTTTGGGGGGTAAAAATTATTTTTTAAACATCTCGTAAATCTTCCATCAATTACAGGCAAAAAGCTTTAATTTTGCCAAATTACTATTTTCTAACTCGTCTGGGAGATTGTGCTGCCATCTTGATATGGGGGTGGGGGTTAAAAATTAGGACTTTCAGGAAACTTTTAAGCCCATGAAATGTATAGGTCATCCTTCAGGATAAATATCACCGACTGTATTCTTATGCAGATTTGAAAACTCCCAACGTGTCCCTCTTAGAGAATTTTGAGAATTTTAGATTTTTCTAGGGATCCTGAAGTCATCAGGTTGTCTGGTACCAAGTTTTAAGTTTCTAGGATGCCTAGAATGGTCTCATTAATTCACTTCTGTTTTCATTATTATGCCTTAATTTATAGATGTATAGTACACTATATATAGATCGCGCCAAACCGACTTCTATTTATTAATATGGATTTTATATTTCACCCGCTTCCGAAGTGGTTCTAGGGGCGTCTTACTCCCACAGTGTGTTTTCCAGGTAGTAAGTCATACTTGAAAGTCATACTGAAACATACACACGTCTATTACCTTGGGCATATTTGACACTTTATTTTTTCACCCTTTCTCACCCTCTATGCCAAAGGGGGGCATTTTTGACACTTTATTATTTCATCCTTTCTCACCCTCTATACCAAAGGGGGGTGAAGCTGGACTTTAAAAATCCGGAATGTTACTATTCATCTCAGCGACCCGGAAAACTATGGATTAGGCAGTATATTCGATTATTATTATTATATCTCATTACCCTCCCCCCTAATGGGGGTCAAACTTTGAGTTTTAAAAAACCGGGAGTGTTACTATTCATCTCAGCGACCACGAAAACTATGGCTTCGACACTATTTTCGATTATTTTTAAGTCTGAATCCCCCTCAACCCCACCAGAAAGGGGGATGAACTTGGACTTGTAAAATATCCGGGGTCTCACCATTCATCTCAGCGACTCCGACAACTATGGATTCAACATTATTTTCATTTATTTTTATATATCACTCTACAATTGCCACCCACCACGAAGGGGGCTGAACTTTAAAAAATTCCGGAGTGCCATTATTCATCTCAGCGACCCCGAAAAGTATGGATTCGACACTACTTTCGATGATTTTTATATCTCAGCCCCCTCGCTCATCGGCGCCTAAGGGTTCCTGGGGTGTCCTACCCCCACGTGGTTTGTCTCCTGATACTAAAATTTCGAAGTGTACAATTCATCTCGGCGAAATCGAAAACTATGTATTCGACACTATTTTCGATTAATTTTATATATCAATCCCCCCTCGCCCCCGATCCCAAAGGTGGATAAACTTGGACTTATAAAATAAACGGATTCTCACTATTCATCTCAGCGACCCCGACAACTATGGATTCGACACTATTTTCGATTAATTTTATATACCATTCTCCCATCTCCCCCACCACGATGGGGGCTAAAATTGGACTTTAAAAAATTCCGGAGTGTCACTATTCATCTCAGCGACTCCCAAAAATATGGAATCGACACTACATTCGATGATTTGTATATCTCAGCCACTCCCCGCCCACCCCTAATGTTTCCTGGGGTGTATTACCCCGACGTGGTTTGTTTCCTGATGCTAAAATTCCGGAGTGTCACTATTCATCTCAGCGAACCCGAAGCCTACGTATTCGACAGTATTTTCTATTATTTCTATATATCAATTGTCCATCCCCCCCCCCCCCAGTGAAGAGGGCTGAACTTGGACATTAAAAAATTCCGGAGTGTTGCTATTCATTTCAGGGAGCCCGAAAAGTATTGATTCGACACTACTTTCGATGATATATATGTCTCACCCCCTCGCCCCCCACCCCTAAGCGTTCCTGGAGTGTCCTACCCCCACGTATTTTTGTCTCCTGATACTAAAAATGCGAAGCGTACCATTCACCTCGGCGACCCCGAAAACTATGTATTCGACACTATTTTCGATTAATTTTATATATCACTCCCCACTCGCCCCACCCCAAAGGGGATAAACTTAGACTTATAAAATATCCGGAGTCTCACTATTCATCTCAGCGACCCCGACAACTATGGATTCGACACTCTTTTCGATAATTTTTATATATCACTCTCCCATCGCCCCATACCACGAAGGGGGCTGAACTTGGACTTAAAAAAATTCCGGAGTGTGACTATTCATCTCAGTGACCACGAAAAGTATGGATTCAACATTACTTTTGATGATTTTTCTATCTGAGCCCTTTTGCCCCCCTGCCCCTAAGGTTTCTTGGGGTGTATTACCCCCACGTGGTTTGTCTTCTGATACTAAAAATCCGCGGTGTCATTATTCATCCCAGCGACCCCGAAAACTGTGGATTCGACACTATTTTCTATTATTTTTATATATTACTCCTCCATCGCCCCCACCCCGAAAGGGGCTGAATTTGGACATTTGAAAATTCCGGAGTGTCACTATTCGTTTCAGCGAGCCCGAAAAGTATGTATTCGACACTACTTTCGATTATTTTAATATCTCACCCCCCTCGCCCCCCCACCCCACCCGCCCCTAAGGTTTCCTGGGCTGTCCAACCCCCACGTGGTTTGTCTCCTGATACTAAAAGTCCGGACTGTACAATTCCCATCGGCGACCCTGAAAACTATATATTCGGCACTATTTTCGTTTAATTTTATATATTACTCCCCCTTGCCCCTACCCGAAAGGGGACTGAACTTGGACTTTAAAAAAATCCAGAGTGTCATTATTCATCCCAGCGACCCCAAAAAGTATGGATTCGACACTATTTTCGTTAATTTGTGTATCTGACCCGCTCAACCTCCTAAGGTTTCCTGTGCTGTTTTACCTCCACGTGGTTTATCTCCTGATACTAAAAATCCGAAGTGTACAATTCCCCTCGGCGACCCCGAAAACTATGTATTCGACACCATTTTCGTTTATTTTTATATATCATTCCCCCCTCACCCCCACCCCAAAAGAGACTCAACTCGGACCTTAAAAAACCCGGAGTGTCACTATTCATCTCAGCGATCCTGAAAAGTATGGGTTCGACACTATTATCGTTAATTTTTATATCTGAACCCCTTGCCGTCCCACGCCCCTAAGCTTTCCTTAACCCCACGTGGTTTGTCTCCTGATACTAAAAATCCGGAGTGTACAATTCACCTCGACAACCCCGAAAACTATGTATTCGACACTATTTTCGTTTAATTTTATATATCAGTCCCCCCTCGCCACCCACCCAAATGGGAGCAGAAATTTGACTTTTAAAAAATCGGGAGTGTCACTATTCACCTCAGCGACCCCAAAAACTATGGATTCAACACTATTTTCGATTATGTTTTTAACTGAACCCCCTAACCCCCACCCCTAAGGGGGATAGTGGTGGCTTACCCCCACAGTGCTCGTCTCCAGATAGCAAATAATATGTGTTCAAAATTTGATTGAAATTGCTCCAGTGGTTTAGGAGGACATGTGTCATTTACACACATACATTCATCATCAGTCCCCCCTCACCCCCACCCAAATGGGAGCAGAATTTTGACTTTTAAAAAATCGGGAGTGTCACTATTCACCTCAGCGACCCCCCAAACTATGGATTCGACACCATTTTCGATTATTTTTTACCTGACCCCCCTAACCCCCTACTCCTCAGGGGGGCTAGAGGTGGCTTACCCCCACAGTGCTCGTCTCCGGATAGCAAATAATAAGTGTTCAAAATTTGATTGAAATTGCTCCAGTGCTTTAGGAGGAGATGTGTCATTTACATACAAACATACAAACATTCATCTATATAAATAAAATTGTAGGGGGTCCGCTGTCTGTAATTTCTTTTGTTTTGCCAATTTTTCAGATATTTATCCGTTTTAGGTCAACTCAAGACCGAATCGGTGGTTTTTACGTTTCGTGTCTGTTTGTCTGTTTGTCTGTTTGTCTGTCTGTTTGTCTGTTTGTCTGTTCCACCATCACGTCGAAACGGCTGGATAGATCTCAACCAAACTTCATATTTAGGGTATAATCATCCCGGGGAAGGTTTCGATATGCATATCATTTTAAAATCTTTGATTACATGGGGTGTTTATAGGAAAACCAGAATGGTTTTCCCACCATCACATCGAAACGGCTGGATAGATCTCAACCAAACTTCATATTTAGAGTATACTCATCCCGGGGAAGGTTTCGATATGCATATCATTTTAAAATCTTTGAATAGACGGGGGATTTATAGGAAAACCATAAAGGTTTTTCAACCATCACGTCGAAACGGCTGGATAGATCTCAGCCAAACTTCATATTTAGAGTATACTCATCCCGAGGAAGGTTTCGATATGCATATCTTTTTAAATCTTTGAATAGACGGGGGGTTTATAGGAAAACCAGAATGATTTTTCCACCATCACGTCGAAACGGCTGGATAGATCTCAGCCAAACTTCATATTTAGAGTATACTCATCCCGGGAAGGTTTCGATATGCATATCATTTTAAAATAATTTAATACACGGGGTGTTTATAGGAAAACCATAATGGTTTTCCTCCATTTTCTCTTATACTATTGATTTTCTCTAAACTTCGTTTACCGTACGTGAAACGTCTCTTCATTATAAATAACTTTCGTTATGTTCATAATTTACTTTACTCTTCACATGACGGAGAAATTTACAATTTTCTGCTGGTATCATGCTCTCCATTTAGTGACCGACAGACTGACAACGAACCTACAGGTTACCATGGCAACGTCTCTGACTGCATGCCAGTAGGGAAGTAACGTATTGCCATTTTCCTCATCATGCTTTTAAATTCGTGGTTGTTCCTTGGGTAGATGGCAAGAGAGGCGTCAATCGGCCCATCTGCGGGATATTGGCGGAATATCGTTGGATGTTATAACCGCCCTCGAATAGATTAAGTAATAACACCATTAGTCATCTTCTTATTATTTGTTTACCTAAGAATCACTGGACCTAAATGTGTCCTCTGTTACCGCTTTATTATATCCATAACTCGCACTAGCATAATTTATTGAGAGGCATTTGATTTTCCAATATATTCACTTGGCATTTACATATTTGTCGTTATCCGGCTGTCCTCAGTTATAACCCATTTTCTGTTACTTTCAACTTTCTTAACTGTATTATTTTCTTCCTTAATTACGCCGTATGTACGCGAGTGCTACAAACTACTGGATGTATTTCCACCAAGACTCATATTTAGAATACACCTGTCCTTGATAGGTTTTAGGGCAAATATTGTTTCTAAATCCCTGAACTGACTGGGGGTTTATACGAAACCGAAACAGTGATTTTGCACTTCCACAAAATATACACAACCAAACTTAATGGAAATCTACCTACCTTGGTAGAAATTAATTTCTAAACCTTTTTTCTCATGTGCATCATTTCGATACGAGGATTAATAAGGGAGATATCATTAACGGACCGTTTTTCTGTACAAGTCCCATCGGACTTGACTCACGAGCGGGTGCGTGTAAAGCGTATTCCTTACAACTTGAAAACTACTGAAGACATTCGAACCAAAATTTATATTTAGCATCCACCTGTTCAAAGGTAGGTTTTAAACGTAAATAACATTTCATGTTCCGGAATGGACTGGCGGTTTATAGGGAACACAAATGGTGATTTTACTCTTCCACAATATATACAGAACAAGACCAACCTGACTGGAAATCGAGCAAACGTGATGGAATTCCACCTCTAAACCTTTTTTTCATGTGCATTTTTTCGTCAGGAGGTTTAATAAGGGAGATATCATGAATGGTCAGTTTTGCAGGTTAAGTCCAGCGGACATAGCCCAAAAGGTGGTTTACATGGAGCAGATTCCTTAACTATATAAATCAAATCGTAACGACTGTGTGCCTCTACACTGACTATTTTGGCGAAATTTTCGTACACCTTTCCGTTTAAGGGGTAATAATGACCATCTGCATAATTTTTGGTTTAGTTTCCAGAAGGTCCTAATTTTTACCCGCCTCGCCCAAAATCCAGATTGCGGCATAATCTGCCAGAAGAAAAAGAAGATAATTGAAATTTGACAAAATTATACGTTTTAGCCTGTAACGAACGGAAAACATCCTAGATCATTAAATTTTTCACTTTATATCCCCGAAGTATATCGAAATATGCAGGCAATTTTAATGATGGTGCACACCTTCGGAAATTCCTATCACATAACGGATTGCACAATCTCCATTCAATTTGGAATGATCTACAACCTTGGTCTCATGACTATTTGCCGTATCTATATCCCTTTTACGTTTGATTTTTCTCTATTAATCGATGTTAATTCAATTTGGAATTTTCACATGCATAATTCATACTTTCAATTACTTATATGAAATACAGAATCATCATACTCTTCACGAAAATTGGCCCACCCAGTAGGCATATGTAAGCCAAATGCTATGTATGTAGCTGTCACATAATTATCTGAAAAGTAATGTAATGTGAGATAATCTTACAAAACCTTTACCCTGTTCCACGTTTCTGCCTCACTCTGACCCAAGGATAGATGACATATCATAGGACCTGCCATTTAGGCCACTAAATCCGGCGTGTCTTATGGTATGATCCTTTGTCGATATGACGTACGTTTAGTAGCAGTTTATCTGTAAATGAAGGTCTTCAATATTGTAAACACGCATATACCTTCGTATGTCGATCTATATATATTCACTGATGTCGATTTTTAGCGATCGAGAATGGGTGGGTCTGATATTGTAATCAGTACTCTCCACACCGACTTTGACTGGCAGTAGGAAATTGTTCCTTCTCCAACTCCTGTGTAACTGTCATTAGTAAGGAACGCCTACAATTGTAATGAATAGTTCCCTTCTCGATTTGACTTGCAGAAGGCAAATGAGCATGCAGTTTTGTTTAAAACTCCCCTACCCGATTGTGTTTGGCAGTAGGCAAGGGTGCCCGCAATTAGAAACAAATGTCCTCATCTAAAATGTGACTGGCATTAGGCATAGTGGCCTGCTATTTTGATGGAAACTCACCAACTTGGTGTGACTGGCAGTAAGCTGGCTGGCAGTAGGAAAATGGGCCTGGCATTATAATGATAACTGCACAACTCAATTTCGAGTGATAGTAGGGTAATTGCTTACCATTATAATAGAAACTCCTCAACTGTAATCTGTCTGGAAGTAGGAAAGGGGGCTGCCATTTTAACGAAAACTCCCCAAATCGATTCTGTCCGTGTAGTAGGCAATGGGGCCTGCAATTATAATATAAACTTCTCAACTCGATTGTGAATGGCAGTAGGCAAGTGAGCCTGCCGTTATATCACAAATCCGTAACAAACACTTTACATTGGAAACAACGTACGGGGACCTCCCCATGCTCTTTCTCGGATAACGCTAAGAGACATGCAATTTTAAAACAATCTTATTTACTGCATGTACACTATTTACTTCGATATTCGAATACAATGTAGAATACCGTAGCGAAGCACGGGTACATTCGCTAGTTTTTATATATATAGATTACCGTTATTCTTAGATTTCGGGTGTTAACTTCATATTTGAATTCATGCCCGTTTATTATATTTACAACACAATATATACTAAGTGGGCTGCCGTTAACGTATTAACCGACTGAGGGAAAACTTATACATAGCTTTTTAAATGTACTGTCTACTCTGTGTGCACACCCAAAGATTTTAAACACGCGACGTCACTAGTGACTACATCTCTCCAGGTAGGGTTAGCGTCAGGATAGTGACGTAGAACAGGTCCAAATCCACATGTAGCGGGCGAGGTGGCCGTGGTGTTAGGGGCGCGGCTGTGAGCTTGCATCCGGGAGATAGTGGGTTCGAATCCCACTGTCGTCAGCCCTGAAGATGGTTTTTCAGTAGTTTTCCATTTTAACACCAGGCAAATGCTGGGTATGTACCTTAATTAAGGCCACGGCCGCTTCCTTCCAACTCCTAGGCCTTTCCTATCCCATCGTCGCCATAAGACCTATATGTGTCGGTGCGACGTAAAGCCACTAGCAAAAAAAAAAAAAAAAATCCACATGTGCGACATAGTTCGCACCCGCAACCACACATGTGTGAAAAAATCGGTGGTAGTAGTAGTTACGGCTTGCAAAGTATCTGTTGTATGTTGATTAATCTGTCTGAAGGCTGGGTTGAACTTCAATTGGTTCACCATTAGCCATCACAGATTTTCCAGGCATCACTGAAGAGGTGTACAAGGGATGTAAGGAGGGATGCAGTTCCCCATTACTTTCCTCGCCGAGAGAGAAATTATCACATATCAGTCTTCTAAGCCCATTGAAATGAACAACTAAACCGACCCTATGAGCTACATTTTCACACCGTTCATTACAGTGACTGGCTGAATAAGAAATATATCAGAGTCACTTTCATATTGTCAATGTCCAACTCGTTGGCTAAATAAGCAGCATACTGGCCTTCGGTTCAGAGGGTCCCAGGTTCAATTCCCGGCCGGGTCGGGGATTTGAATCGCTTCTGATTAATTCTTCTGGCCCGGGGACTGGGTGTTTGTGTCCGTCCCAAGCCTCTCCTCTTCATATTCAGACAACAAACCACACTACCAACCACCACAGAAACACGCAATAGTGATTACATCCCTCCACATAGGGTTGCGTCCGGAAGGGCATCCAGTCGTAAAACAGGACAAAATCCACATATTCGACGAAGTTCACAATCACGACCCCACAGGTGTGGGGAAAAGCGGTAGGAAAATAATAATAATAATAATAATAATAATAATAATAATAATAATAATAATAATAATAATAATAATAATAATAATAATAATACAACTTTCATATTGTCAAAGCCAAGGATAAGACTAAGACAGGTCAATGAAAGTATCAGATTTGTTCTAGTCCATACTAGAAGTCATAGAGCACTACCTCTCGCCAGCAAAGGCGCACAACAGTCACATAAATATAATATCTTATTTTTTCTTATATTTCTTTGCGTTTAAAGACTTACCCAACCTTCATGTGAGTTATTGTTTTTTAATCTGAACTATCCATGCACTCCTCTTCGCTGATCACCGCGCCCATCAGCACGTCCTACTTGTTTTTAAAAATAAGTAATTAAATCAACTTTGGAAAAAGAAGTTAAGTTCAGTGCACATATATCACCATACACACTTGCTTAGCGGGATGCAATCATAGAACTGATACCATTAGAAACCGCTAAACAAGTAATAATTGCAGGACATGGGCAATGTTTCCGATCCATTCTTCCGCTGACAGAACTCATTAAATCTACTAAAATCCTTCATTTGCTTTAAAAGTCACGAACAGCAAACCGAATTCGGGATATTCAGCGTCTCGTAAGACTTTCACCCGGGACGCAGGAAACGTTGCCGATCTTCAGTAAAACTCCGTGAAATTGGGACGGATGGCAATCGTGGAGTGTAGTGTTGATAAATTATCTCTTCTTTGTTATAGTGTCTAAATACAGGGGAAAATGTCTGCCACTTTGAAAACGTTAAGTCCTAATTAAGAGTGCGTAATGACCACAGAGAATACGTTATTGCTAAGTGATAAGTCACTTCCGTGTTAGGAATGAAGAAATATTGTGCAGATTTTTGATTATGGGTTGGTGATTGTGAGCTATCCACTGTCGTGAATTAATTAGATAATTATAGGGGAAATAATACATTATTTAAAGTTATCATGTGTGGGTGTAGATAACTTGGCTTTTGTTCCGTTACCATGGAAGATAGTTCTACTTAGTGTTGATAATATGACAGCCGGTTGACGGGTGTGGTGTTGAGTGACACTACACTGCATGCTTCATGTAATGCAGTCGTAAAGTTTCTTCCT
Source organism: Anabrus simplex (assembly GCF_040414725.1). NCBI lineage: Eukaryota > Metazoa > Arthropoda > Insecta > Orthoptera > Tettigoniidae > Anabrus > Anabrus simplex. The sequence continues at coordinate 65,887,930 of NC_090269.1, forward strand.
GTCATATGTTCTGTAGTGTTAATTCGATCCACTCGTCGACGAAGAAAGAAATTGATTTCCCTTTATCAGCATGGTGTACAGTAGAGATCACCATACTGGATTCACGACCTTGAAACCTTAACGGAGGCGCGCGGCTGTGAGCTTGCATCCGGGAGATAGTGGGTTCGAATCCCACTATCGGCAGTCCTGAAGATGGTTTTCCGTGGTTTCCCATTTTCACACTAGGCAAATGCTGGGGCTGTACCTTAATTAAGGCCACGACCACTTCCTTCCAAACCCTAGGCCTTTCCTATCCCATCGTCGCCATAAGACCTATCTGTGTCGGTGCGATGTAAAGCCACTAGAAAAAAAAACCGTAACGTGAAGCAACCATCACTTTGCCCGTCTGTATTTCGTTGTGTGTTCTAATGTCAAAAACTCACACTCTTTGTTAAATATTGCCCTGATCCTTTTGACGTCATAGTACGAAACGACATTGCCAAAGCTTGACTATGCCAATGTACAAGTTGACTAGTACGTTCCGACACTGAGGCAGAATGAGTTGAGTTAATGGTCAGTGTAGTGATTTTAGATTCCGAGGGCCGTGGGTTTGATTCGTATCAGGGCCTCCATGTCTCTTTGTCCACGTCCCTTTTCACCCATATCCTTTCCCCATTTAAATTGTTTGTGTTTAATATAACTTTATTTGTCATCAGAATCGATTTCTTAACTGCGTATTGTTAATTATTTAATACTCATTCCTTCACCTATACCGGGTAGTCCACCAGCCTCTTGGGATCCAGTTTTATGCATCCCTTCACATTTTCTACAATTCTGAAAGATATCGGCCCCTCTCCCTAAACCGGGGTAATATAACGAGATGTGTGTTTACGGGCTAGAAGACAGCAGGAATCGTGAGTGCCACTATTAATTCATTATGGGTACCTCGAATGAACCAGTAAAACGAGTACAGATACGCAGAACACGTACTTTAAAACAGTAGGTGGACGCACAGTCCGGGAGCACGGTACTGTACAGGCTGGGAAGTGGGCACCGTAGGTCAAGTGTCGCAGTAGCTCACATGGCTAGCGCGCAGTAAGATGTGTGATAGCTGAGAGTGCTCGAGGTAGGATGCAAGATTTTTTTCAACAGCCAGTTGCCTGGGATGTGGTAAGGTTGCATACTTGATAGCTTCCAAGGACTGATTTGTTTATTTGACCCTGTAGAAGACCGTATGTATTGTTCCGTTGGGTATGGTGCTGGGTTGGACGAGGATGTGGAGATAATGGTCTGCGGCCAGTATAGGCTGGGAACTGGGCACCGTAGGTCAAGTGTCGCAGTAGCTCACATGGCTAGCGCGCGGTATGATGTGTGATAGTTGCAAATGCTCGAGGGTTAGAAGGTTCAAGTACCATGCAAGTATAATTTTAAGACAGTTGCTTGGGATGTGAGAAGGTTGTATGATTAATATCGGTATTTTATACAGACTGATTTGATTATTTGGCCTTGAAACGGGCCATTGTTATGGAGCTGGGTTGATAGAGGCTAGGAAACATGTGACAGAATTTCACGTATCCACGTCGTTTAACGCAGCTCCTGCTCGAACTGACGATCTCCGTGCTGCGCGCGATGTTGTAAGGGCCGTCTAGCCCGCTGCAACATCTCTGCCGAAACGGATCGTCACGCATCGGTGATGACCTGTCTGAATTGACAAAGACTGGCTGGCTCCTATGCATACACCAGTTACATTACGTTGCCCCACAGAAAAAATCTAGTGGCGTATGATGGGGCGATCTGGTGGGCCAGCGGACAGGACGACCACCGCCGCGTGTGGTGGAGCTCCATCATGTTGAAACCACGTCCTGCAGCGGTAAAGGAGTGGCACATGTTCCAAAAACGGTGGTAGTTCATATTGGAGAAATCGCAAATAAAATTGGCTGGTCAGATGGCCCTCAAGGAAATGGGGACCGATGACTTGATCGCCCATGATTCCACACCATACATTCGCGCCCCACTCTACCTGAAAAGCTGTCTGTCGCACGCAGTGGGGATCATCCACACTCAAGTAATGCATTATATGGCGATTAACGGTTCCATTGTTGTGGAATTGTACTTCGTCCGTAAATAAGAGATTCGCTATAAAGGTAGGATCAATGTCCACATGCTGTAGGATCCATTGACAGAATGCCACCCGGGCATCGATATCATGACCATGGAGCTCCTGGTGTAAGTACAGATGGTAGGGTGAAACCGGTGGGTATGCAATATCCGCATAACAGATGCTCGGCTGATGTTCGTCTCCTGTGCAATGGCCCGTGTGCTAGTATATAGGTTTGACCGGATGGCGTCAAACACAATCTCTTCATTGTCAGCAGGCGTCACGGGATGATCTCGAACAGACAGTGTCCTTCCCAGGGATGCAGTATCCCACAGGCGTCTTTCCACACTCCGAAATATAATGCCGTCGGTTGTCGTCTATCCGGATAACATTCTTCGTACAGGCGTTGTGCCTGGTAAGCATTCTATCCAGCTTCTCCATAGATAAGTAAAATATCAACATACTCGTCGCTGGAATACATCTCGAGGCAGTGAATAAATTTTGTGTTGTGAATTGCTTCGAAGGAGGGGATTTCACGCAGCGACATTCTTACCTGCCATCGCATGTTTTTATCGTCTACGAAGCTTGAAACATGCACGACGTAGCTAACTGGCCACAGGCCATTACTGTATGTGCTCATCCTCGCCCAACCCAGCACCATTCTCAATGTAACGACACATACGGTCTTTTACAGGGTCAAATAAACAAATCAGTCCTTGGAAGCTATCAAGTATGCAACCTTATCACATCCAAGACAACTGGCTGTTAAACATCTTTTAATGTATGATTCGAACCTCCTACTTCGAGCACCGTCCACTATTACGTATCTCCTCGCCCGCTTGCCATGTGAGCTACTACGACACTTAACCTGCGGTGCCCTCTTCCCAGCCTATACAGTACCGTGCTCCCGGTATGTGCGTCCACCCCCTGTTTTAAAGTACTTGTTCTGCGTATCTGTACACGTTTTACGGGTTCATTAGAGGTACCCATAATGAATTAATAGTGGCACTCACGATTCCGCTGTCTTCTAGCCCGTAAACACGCATCTCGCTATATTACCCTGGTTTAGAGAGAGGGACCGATGTCTTTCAGAATTGTGATAAATCTGAAGGGAGACATAAAACTGGATCACAAGGGGCTGGCGGACCACCCGGTATACTGTGCCGATTTCCTGCGAATCATCTGAGGTGACCCGTTCTTTCGTCATTTTCAAGAGTAGAGAGAGGGATGTCCACATCTGTGGTGTAGTGGTTAGTGTGATTAGCTGCCACCCCCACAGGCCCGGGTTCGATTCCTAGCTCTGCCACGAAATTTGAAAAATGATACGAGGGCTGGAACGGGTTCCACTCAGCCTCGGGAGGTCAACTGAGTAGAGGTGGGTTCGATTCCAACCTCAGCCATTCTGGAAGTGGTTTTCCGTGATTTCCCCACTTCTCCTCCAGGCAAATGCCGGGATGGTACCTCACTTAAGGCCACGGCCGCTTCCTTCCTTCTTCCTTGTCTATCCCTTCCAATCTTTTCATCCCCCCTCAAGGCCCCTGTTCAGCATAGCGGGTGAGGCCACCTGGGCGAAGTACTGGTCATCCTCCCCAGTTGTATCCCCGACCCAGAGTCTGAAGCTCCAGGACACTGCCCTTGAGGCGGTAGAGGTGGGATCCTTCGCTGAGTCCGAGGGGAAAACAAGACCCTGGAGGGTAAACCAACAAAGAAGAGGAAGAAGTAGAAGAAGAAGAAGAAGATTTCTAGTGTGTATTCTTGTACAGATATGTTATAGTGTTATAATTTTTATTGAAAGTGTTTGACAGTCTAAATCGACACTGGAAAATAAGGATTCCTTTCCTATTCTGCCTAACATCTAGTGGTATAACCTTGAAATGTTTTGAACATTTTTATTTTGAGCGTTTGCTGACGAGATATAGTGTTTACAGTGCTCTATGTCTTCTGGTCTGGGCTAGCACAAATTTGTTACTTTCATTGACGTGTCTCAGCATCATCCTTGTCTTTAGCAATATAAAAGTGAATGAGGTATGACCGATGCTAGTAATGCCATTCCTTAAGCAGCCAGTCCCTGTTATGAGTAATGTGAAAATATCACTGAAAAGGCCGGTTGACGCGTGAATTTTAGTGGGCTTGGCAAACTGATTCGTAATAGCAACTTCTAGCTCGGTGAGGAAAGCAACGAGAAACTACCTCACTCATCATCTCCCTAGTACTCCTCTTTAGTCACGCTCCCCATGACGGTGATGGTGGAGCTGTTGAGAATCAAAACAATCTTCGGGCTGAATACTCAACAAATATACGTTATTTTCGTCATATCATGAATCATGAACAGGAAAATAATTAACATTAATATGAGGTTTGGTGAAAAGTCTTACATCTAGAAAAATATATTACCTTACCTTGAGAAACATTAGTTAAATTCTTCTTCATCTGTTTACCCTCCAGGGTCGGTTTTTCAGTCGGACCCAGAGAAGGATCCCACCTATATCGCCTCAAGGGCAGTGTCCTGGAACTTCAAACTCTGGCTCGGGGATACAACAGGGGAGGATGACCAGTACCTCGCCCAGGCAGCCTCACCAGCTATGCTGAACAGGGACCTTGTGGGGGGATGGGAAGTTTGGAAGAGATAGACAAGGAAGAGGGAAGGAAGCGGCCGTGGCCTTAAGTTCGGTACCATCCCGACATTTGCCTGGAGGATAAGTGGGAAACCACGGAAAACCACTTCCAGGATGTCTGAGGTGGGAATCGAACCCCCCCCCCCCTCTCTATTCAGTCGACCTCCCGAGGATGAGTGAACCCCGTTCCCGCCCTCGTACCACTTTTCAAATTTCGTGGCAGAGCCGGGAATCAACCCGGGCCGCCGGGGGTGGCAGTTAATCACACTAACCACTACACCACAGAGGCGTACTTCATTAAATTCCCAAAAAATATTTATTGGAGATAAAAATCTTGTTGAATTAAGATTTCTCTTTGAATTCAAGTAATGCTCTCTTTAAGAACGACTTTCTTGAGACAAGGTTTAGATTTGATGTAATGTTATCCCATTGTTTAGGAGAAAAGCTTTAATAAAAGTAAATGAAATGATTATATCATTTTCAATACTAAAGGTGTCTAGTAAAATAGTCTATCACAACTCCTAAACAAGAATAAGCTGAAAACACGACACAAAAGAACAACTCTACAACAACGCAGTCCACCTCCGTCGCGTAACTGTTAGTGTTATTAGCTGCCGTCCTCGGGGGCCTGGGTTCGTTTCCCGGTACTGTCAGAAATTTAAGAATGGCAGGAGGGCTGGTATGTGTTTGAAATGTTTCATGCAGGTCACCTTCATTGGTGGTCTGCCTCAAAAGAGCTGCAACACCTCGGGATGAGGACGCGAGTTTTTACCTCAACGCAGTATGTGCTTGGACATATGAAACATGCACTTCCACGGGATTTTTCTCCGTGTACTTCGGTTTTCCCTGTTATATTTCATTCCAGCAACACACTCCAATATCATTTCATTTCATCTGTCAGTCATTAATCATTGCCTCAAAGGAGTGCGACAGGCTTCGGCAGCCGGCACACTTCCTACCCTCGCCGCTAGATGGGGGCTTCATCCATTCCATTCCTGACCCGTTCAAATGACTGGAAACAGGCTGTGGATTTTTCACTTCCACAGGACAAGATTTGTCCTGCAATGACAATCATGAAACACTAGGAAATCATGTTTACACGCCATTGCAGGGAAGAAACAATTAACATTCAATTAGTTCAATCAATTAATGAATCAGCTGTGTTTGAGGATCCTTTACTCAAGCTTATAAACTTCACGTAAGTGGAATGTTCTATCACTGATATCACGTGGACATCGTTTTACCTGCGCCAGGTTCACAACCAAATCACATGGTCGTTTGGCTGACCCAGCTTAGTCTAGCTCAAGAAGTTCGTGAAATTGAAAGAAAACGCGCGCAACATCTAAAATTCTTCGTTTAATCTGAATAGGCCAGTTGGAGCTCATTTAATATCTGACACCTTCGATACCTTCTTCTTCTTCACCTTCTTTTCTTCATGGGGCCTCTAAATATTAGTTCCTAATTAGCGTCGACTTCTAAGGTATTTTGCTACCATGTTTTTCCTTCATTCACACCTAGATATACCTGCTCCCTTCACAAAGCTGCAGGTTGTTCTTATTGGATTTTTCTCTCTCTTCACCTGGTAGTCCTAGAGTGGACAGTCTGATTCTACCCAGCGCCTCACATTCGAAAAGTATGTGTTCAGCTGATTCCTCTGCTTCATTGCATTTGCTACATATGTTGTCTCTTATTACTCCAATTCTTTATTGTTTTGCTATTGGCTTTACGTCGCACCGACACAGATAGGTCTTATGGTGACCATGAGGCAGGAAAGGGCTAGGACAGGGAAGGAAGCGACCGTGGCCTTAATTAAGGTACAGCCCCAGCATTCGCCTGGTGTGAAAATGGGAAACAACGGAAAACCATCTTCAGGGCTGCCGACAGTGGGGTTTGAACCCACTATCTCCTGATTACTGGATAGTGGCCGCACTTGAGCGATTGCAGCTATCGAGCTCGGTCTAATTCTATGTAGGCCCTAGGTGTTTTTTTCAGATGGCAGTGTCCTGTCATCAGTCCTACTACCCATCTTATATTTTCTTTGCTGAGTTTCAAGAGTTCTTTAGTATACTTCTTGTTCTTTCGTTCGTAATCTGTTTACCCTCCAGGGTCGGTTTTTCCCTCGGACTCAGCGAGGGATCCCACCTCTACCTCCTCAAGGGCAGTGTCCTGGAGATTCAGACTTTGGGTCACGGGTACACCTGGGGAGAATGACCAGAACCTCGCCCAGGCGGCCTCGCCTGCTATGCTGAACAGGGGCGTTGTGGAGGGATGGGAAGATTGGATGGGACAGGCAAGGAAGAGGGAAGGAAGCGGCCGTGGCTTAAGTTAGATACCATCCCGGCATTTGCCTGGTGGAGAAGTGGAAAACCACGGAAAACCACTTCCAGGATGGCTGAGGTGGGAATCGAACCCACCTCTACTCAGTTGACCTCACGAGGCTGAGTGGACCCCGTTCCAGCCCTCGTACCACTTTTCAAATTTCGTGGCAGAGCCTGGAGTGGCAGCTAATCACGCTAACCACTACACCACAGAGGCGGACATGCTTCTTGTTTGGTCCTTTTATCAGTTCCTTTGCAGGCCTGCATACTGGAGTATTTTTCCAGTTTTCTATTTGTTTCTTTTGTACCCATTTTCCTATGTAGTGTCGGGCTTGTCCATAGGAAATCCCGCATACAGGTTCTGGGCCTACAAAATGTGTTTCTGCCCCTTTCCTGGCCAATTTACCTTCCTTTTCATTTCCTTCTATACCTGCATGCCCTGGTACCAATAATGCGATACCTTTTGGAAGATTAAAAAGGACGATTGCTTCGTAAAACACACGTTAGCGTCCCGTATATAGACATTATAACAGTTACGTCTCCTAACCACTGTTATTAGTGTCTTTGAAGACTAGCTCATGATCGTTCAGGTGTCAAGTCTATATAGCCTGACACCGTGGCCATCCGGTTTTAGTTCAGCCGGTAGAAAAATTTCTCCATCAGAATGTTGACCGGTAGAGTAGGAGAAGTGGTAGTAGGCTATACAATTTATAATCACTATACTGCGTGCCGCCTAGATTAAATTCCAAACGTCTCAATATTGTTCATGCGGAATGATGGCATATAACGCTGGTGTTAATGATTCGTCCGTCGGATGGAGATGTTAAGCGTTGAGTAGAATCGTAGGTGTTATTCGGCAGGGGTAGACTGTGTCGACAGCGTATTTCTATCTCTTCTGTTTATGTGTTAATTTGTTTTAATGCGCCGCCAACGGAGACGCACTCCAGTTAGAGGTTGTACATTGACAACACATATCATAATAATGAAAAAATCGAAAGGAAATAAAAAAAACATGTAAGTGAGATCATGATGTTATGTATTAAGCAGTATTCCAGGTACAGAAATCTGTTATCACAATTCTGTAAAATATTTAGTAAAGCCAGTTAATTATACAGATAAACAAAACACTTTGAGGAGTACAATTATTTTAACATATTAATATACACTGCCTGATAGAAAACATGAAGCACCCAGAAGTGGAGGAGAAAACGAATTGAAACTTCGCGCGTTGTGAGGGTATGTGATGTTATTTCAGTGCATACGAAGTCGGGTCAAATTTACAAAGAACTTGATGGTACGAGCCCACTTAGCAGTATGACGCTGCGCCCCCTCTAGCCTGGACGCATGCACTGATTCGGTTGGGAAGGTAAAGCCGTTGTATACTCTCCTGAGGCAAGCTGGCCCACAACCGTTGTAACTGGTCCTTGATATTCTGGATACTAGCACTGGTACCGAGCTGACGCCGAACTGATCCCACGTATGTTCTATCGGGGACAGATCTGCGGATCCTGCTGGCCACGGGAGTACCTCAACATCACACAGACAGTTCATAGAAGCACGTGCCGTGTGTGGACGACCATTGTCCCGTTGAAAAATGACACCACGTTACTGTCGCATGAGAGGTAACACATGAGGACGCACCGTTGTGCCGCCAGAATTTCCTCAGTCACTACCACCCGTGACCTGAAGTCGTATCAGATGGCTCCCCGCACAATGACACCAGGAATAACAACACTGTGCCTCTCCCCAGGTCGCAGACGATGGTTATACGGGGTAGTGCAGGACCGCGATTCATCGCTGAACACAATGCGACTCAATTCATCAGCAGTCCATTCTTCCCGGTCACGGCACCTCTCCAAACGCAGCCGTTTGTGTTGTGGTGTTAACGACAGCCTACACATGGGACGACAATACCCTAATCCAGCTGCTGTACTCCTCGACCAGTGGTGTGGGATGACACAAAATGTTGCATTACTTGTTTTCTGATGGCAGGCGCAGATGTGAAACGGTTACGATGTACTTGTTGCACAATACGGCGATCCTCCCTTGTGGTGATCAGAAGTGGTCGTCCGGAACCTGGACGACGCGTATGCATCTCTCACGTTCCCATGCCACTGTCACATCCGAATGCCCAAAAAATCTGGATATTGCTCGACTCGACGTGTCGTCCGAATGGTGACCCACAATGAGGCCCCTTTCAAACCCTGCCAGGTGCTGTAAACGCTGTCTCACACGAGTGCACGGCAACTCCGTATCCTTCTCAGTGATCACGCAACATCTGATGCTGTTCACACCCCGTATATACCCTACCATGCCTAGTAACAGCACTAAACACGAACAACACTATTGTACTCTGGTGGCCATTCTACCTGTCACATAGAATTGAAACTCTCATCATTTACACACCCACGAACAGCCAGTCAGTGTTGGAGTGTGGTAGTCGGATTAGGGCGGCAGCAGTGTTCCACCGTGTCAGGGTATCTGAGCGGAGTATGGTGTTTGAACTATCTTGGAATACTAACAGTAGGTGTACCGACGTGGAGTGAGTGACAGGAGCTTGACGACAGTAGTGCTGGTTGTTGCCTGTACTCCACCGCAGTAAATGCATCGTCGTGTTCGGAACAGAGTAATAGCTGTGTACTGCCTTGAAGTATTGTGCGTGTGTACTAAGGACTGTTGTGGAGTCGGCAAGTGGAGCAGCTCTTTTGAGTGTAACTGGAACAGTGTTAACCGTAGAACACTAACCCTTCGTAAATTTTACGACAGTGGGTAGCAGAACGGTATAGTTTATTGCCTTCCGCGCATGCGTGCTTGCCGTCATTTTGTGTAGCTGATTTTTTCGAGCAGTTATTGACTGTGGCATGTGCGATTGTTGATATCTTTGCTCATTCTTGTAATAATTGGGTGGGTGTCGTCATATTGATGAACGGTTAGTGATAGTGTGAGCTTAAAAGTATAATGTGTCTTCATGCCTTTGTTTACATTTATACTTATTTTCTTTATTTTCTTTGTAGTTTTGGTTTCTTTGCGATGTAAATAACTCACATTCATAATTTTACGGGTTTATTAGAATATGTTGTATTAAATTCATTTCTTACAAAACGTGTTCATTTAATATATTTTTATCTGTCGAGTTTTCTATATTTAATAAATAATCACATAAAATTATTTAATATTTACGTATTTTGATTCATGTTAAGTTTACGACACTATAAGAACCCTAAATAACCAAAACCTTGCCAAATAAAAGCTGTTACGTACAATTATAATTCGTAGTAGTCAAATTTACGAAGGGTTAGTAATAATGTGTGGCGAAATAGGGTTAGTGTTCTAGGGTTAATGGTCGTTGTCGTAAGGAGTATTGTCCTGCCGGTTAGCACTGTTGAGCTGTTGTAGTTTAGTTGTCGGTGTTACGTAGTTCACTGTGTTTTACTGTATGAATTACCGGACTGTCTCTGTAGTCGAACCAAAGAACTGTTGTCATGTGTTGTGGAGGTCAGCAGCCTTGGTTCTTATCTGTACAACTGTAGCTAGTGTGCTGGACGACTGGACTTCCGAGCGAAAGTGAAAGTAAGACGGGCCTGTCAATAAGGATTACAGCTGTCTAGGTAAAGGCTAGACGCCTGGAGTCCTACTGTGAGAGACTTGTGAACAGACAGAAATTAATGAAGTCTGGTCAATCAGGATCGAATACAATTGCGTGTGTGTAGATGTGTGTGTGTTAAATTAGAGCGATAAGACAGATGGAGATTTATTCATAAAAATATGATATTCATTAAATTAAATGATTGTATGTTCCACACATACTAACAAAAGAATACTTTTGGTTGCTGGAGTAATAAACCATTTCCTAAGTGACTTTTCCGTTCCTAATACAAAATTAAAGTTCGTGAAGAAAATTATTATCGTCAATGAATCTATTAACAAACTTAAAGAGAAACATTTGTTGAGCTATTACACGCATATTAACTAACAATAAATATTAAATTTCATTCAACAAAATTTCATACGAAACATAATTTCTTAAAGTAAATATCTTATACTTTTTTATGATAGAGATTAAAATATTTCTGAATTATTTTGCATTACTTATAACGTTGCGATAGACTAATACATGAACTCAAGATTTGATCTAATAGTACTATTGAATAATAAGGCAAGTGCGTACGAATTAGTGAGATTTTTTGAATTTTCAATTAAGACAACAAATTTTTATAAGAATAATTAACAACTTTATGAATATGGATAGATAAACTTCTTGTCACAGTTACTGCTTAGACATTAACGGAGTGAACGCTGTTAATTATATATATTTATATTGCAAAGGACTTTCATATTTGAAATTTGAAAGAAGCAACATTTCTTTATGTTAAGTCGCCAACAATTTTCAATACAGTGGAACCTTGGATTGCAAGCATAATTCGTTCCGGCAACATGCTCGTAATCGAAATCGCTCGTATATCAAAGCAAATTTTCCCATAAGAAACTATTGAAACTCGGATGATTCGTCCACAACACAAAAACATTTATTCGCATAACATTTCTAAAACAAAATATAACGTAAAACAATTAAACTGCACTTTACCTTACAAAAGAATAATTGTTGGTGTGAGGGAGACGAGAGATGACATGAGAAGAGTTACTGTGTAGCACGAATTTCACTAACGGAATCACTGCTATCGGTTGGCTCATTGGGAGTGTTTTCTTTTCGTGCAACTTTAACGAGGAACCTGTCCAATGACTGTTGCTTTTGCCTCTTTTTGAGGATTTCACGAAAATGTGACATTGCATTGTCATTGAACAGATTCATCCACTGTAATCATCATCTCCTTCTTCCGACCGAATTCCTTTTTAGCCTTCTTTTCGTTCACAGGGCTCATCGTTGCAGAACAGTTATATCACAGATGACAGAAACAAAACATGTACACTCGTACGGTGTTGACTATGCGAGCGAGGCACGCCAACTGAAGTCCAGCGCGGGAAATGATTACACACACTTTCCCAGGAAAGAGAGTGGCAGGGGGAGGGGAAAACAAAGGCACAGGGGAGGTGGAAACGTACGTACACGTAACGCTCGTATTGCGAAACCTCACTCGCTTATCAAGTCACAATTTATTTAAAATATTTGTTCGTCTTGCAAAACACTCGTAGACCAAGTTACTCGCAATCCGAGGTTCCACTATACTCCGTTTGTAGGCTATAGGTTATCCTAATCATATTGTAATTTCGATGTATTATCAAGACATTTAATATATTCATAATGTTTGACATCAGCAGCATATAATAAACAAGAAGAATATATAATTCTACTGGTCAAAACATTAATCTATGAAATAAAGTGTAAAGGGCCAAGGTTAGACCGTTGTGATACACCAGTAATAACTTGGTATATATGAGGTTTATGTCGATGGCAAGAACATATTGTTTCCGTGAACTAATATTAGAGGCAATTAGTTTTATAAAAGGAGATGTCATACAAAAAAATGACAATTTTCTCATCAAAATACCTATTGTATACATATATTTTAATGGAACTGTCGTAGTCGATCTCGCTTGCATGAAAACATTCTGTTTGATATGTGCAATGCTCTTCACATGACCAATTACACGCGTGTTCGTTATTTGCTCAAATACCTACTTTACTCGGTGCACATAAAACACACACACGGAGATAGTTTTTAAGAGTTTTACTGTCCCCATATTTAAATATTGGACATGCTTTCGCTATTTTACATACTGTTGGAAAGGTTTGGGTTTTTGCTATAATGCTGTATCTCGCCCGTGAGGGAAAACCCAACACATCCGAACATGTTTTCTATATACATGGGGATATTCCATGGGCATCATACGTCTTCGTAGATTTTAATATTTTAATAGCGAACATATATTCCTTTTCATCTTGTTCTAAACATAACAGATAATTAACATACAGTTCATATGAACCACGAATGTCGTCAGTTGGTCGAAGTTTCCAATATACCGACCCATAAAAGGCCCACAAAGCCATCAGCTATACTTACGGCATTATTAAGTTAGATATTGTTAAATGCCATGTCATGTGTCATATTTTACATTTTATTTAGTTCCAAACCCGATTGACATTACTTTTAATATTATACTCAAGTCTAGAAATATAAGTCTTACACGCTTCAATGATCACATATTTCGTTATTCTCCTTGAATGACTAAATATTATCCTAATATTATCCCTCGCTTTCTATGGATTTCCTACTGTTTCAAGATATTTACTTTTAGAAAACCAGGCAGGATATATTTTTCTTTTCGTGAACATTTTTCATGGAGTGTAGCTGTGCATAAAAATTGTCAAGAGCCTGGTTAGCACCACTAAATTCTACAATTCCACACCGTTACTTTTGCTCAAATATTTGATACGTTTGTAATAAGTTTGCCCTCTCAAAGTCAAAGAACTGTTTAGGTGTTTTTTGTTGTTGTGATACATAACTACGCTCTTCGTTTAATGATAGTGTGACTGCAATTAGTGGATGATGATTGTCCTCCTTAACTAAAGGGAACTTATCTATATTTTATTAACATTTGTAATAATAAGATCAAGTGCATTTTCATCTCGTATCCAAATGCGTTGCTTGGCAATGGGCGTTAAATAAAGGTGAGCCGTACGTGTCTTCCTACACTCTCGGCACTAAAAGAAGCCATGCAAGAAAAATAAATCTTCGGAAAAATAACCTTTCAGTATGGATGCCAATCTTATTCCATTCCATCGACAACCCTTCGGAACGCTATTCTTTGGCGTTCTGAGTATGGAAGGCATTATTGCAAACATTTTTGAGGAGTTTTAGCAAAGCTGCTCTACGGCATGAATGGACCTTTGTAATGTCATTCCATTGCCTAGTATTGAGGAGTAGAAACATTGTAGCAAAGCTCAGTAATTCTATTTTATAACCTGCTATTTCGTAACGCAAACCCTGCAAATAAAATTACTAGAGGAACTCTTTACTAACGTTATTCTCTGGCGTACTGCTTTATATCACGTACGAACCTTCGGAAGGCTATTCTTTGATCCTAAGTAAGAGGTTCATAGTTGTATTCCTGTATGAGAACTCTCTGAACCGGGCGAGTTGACCGTGTGGTTAGGGGCGCGCATCTGTGAGCTTGCATCCGGAGGATAGTGGGTTCGGACCCCGCTGTCGGCAGCCATGAAGATGGTTTTCCGTGGTTACCCATTTTCACATCAAGCAAATGCTGGGGCTGTACCTGAATTAAGGCCACTGCCGCTTCCTTCCCAGTCCTAGCCCTTTCCTGTCTCACCGTCGCCATAACACCTATCTGTGTCGGTGCGACGTAAAGCCAATACCAAAAAAATACGTTTTAAGGTGAATAAATATAAAAATATTATATCACAAATGAATAAAAGTGCTATACACTAATAATTTTGAACACTATTTAAGTGAATAGGAAATTGTTTTAAATTAAGGTAGAACATAAGAAGTACCCACTTCACCGCCCTATTCAACCCTCCCCATCTATTTTATTAATTTTTATCTTTTTAAATTAGTTTTGTTTTAAGCATAAGAAAGGTACTTTTAAGACGGTTTTCTGAGAAGAACATTATTCCATATAATTTCACCTAAGCAATGTTATGTAGCTGACGATGTTCCTAAGGAATGAAACATGTTCTACTAATAATTAATTTGCTTAAAGGAAATATACTGTATCAAACAGGTGGATGTTTGCTTATATTGACTTATATAAATAAGATTTGGTACGGGCAATGAAGCTGATTTCTTGCAAACTCGATTCTATGGCCTGCTATTTCGACATGTGGTCGATCTCTCAAAAAATTATTCGTACCTCATAGCACTGTCCAACTCGTTGGCTTAATGGTCAGCATACTGGTCTTTGGTTCAGAGGTTCCCGGGATCGATTCCCGGTCGGGTCGGGGAATTTTAACTTCATTGGTTAATACCAGTGTGCAACTCGCACACCACACGTAACACTATCCTCCACCACAATAACACGCTGTTACCTACACAGGGCCTGCCTTACAAGGGCTGCATTCGGCTAGAAATAGCCACAAAAATTATTTATTATCATAGTAGTGTGAGAAGTGGACGCTGTAGCAATGTTGTATGAGGGCCTCTTTGCAATGATATGTCACAATCTTCTTGAGAGATGTAAATCGTGTATTTAAGGGTGAATGATGACCTGTTGAACAGTATGCGAAATCCTTCTATTGAGAAAAGTAAACATCGTAACTGAGGTGAATGAGAACTTGACTGTAGCTTTACTCTCTGGCCTGCTATTGATGGATCGAACGGGCCCGTAATTGCTCTCTGTGATTAATGGCTGTTGGCAGCTTCATGTCACATGTCATGAACCGGCCGTGCCTGCAGGGACTGGCGGACAACATGGAAAGGTGTCACATTGCACTGCTACTCTACATGTCATGACTAAGAAAAACCTTACATCCCGTACCGTCGATCGTTCGTTACATATCTATCTGTATTTACATCTGACACAACTACAAGACCTTTGGTGATCTGCCATTGACGCTTCCGCTGCATCCCTGAGCACACTACAAATACGTGAGTATTGACTGTGTTGAGATGGATAATCGAGCTGTCGTAAACTAGTAAACATAGATTAAGTTAGAATACGTTATTGAGTCGGTGTCGTCCTGATTGTGAACAAGTGGGACATACCAAGTTGCCCAACCCACTTGACTAGAAATGTTGACTTTGATATGAACAAAATTCTAATTTGACGGACCGCAGAAAAATTAACCCTCAGTTGGTACACCAAGTTCTGGTACACACAATTGGAATACTGGGTAATACACAAAAAAAGTTAAAAGCACGTAAGAAAAAACCCACTTGTTTCCAAATAAACTATTTCACTTCTTATGCATTATTTTGAATAATAATAATAATAATAATAATAATAATAATAATAATAATAATCAATATTCTAAAGGCTAATGCCTTGTCGATGCAACCACTCACTTCTTTCATAGGCATAATAAAAATAATAATAATAACGGGCGAGTTGGCCGTGCGGTTAGGGGCGCGTGGCTGTGAGCTTGCATCCGGGAGATAGTGGGTTCGAATCCCACTGTCGGCAGCCCTGAATATGGTTTTTGTGGTTTCCCATTTTCACACCAGGCAAATAATTAATTAATTAATTAAGGCCACAGCCGCTTCCTTCCAACTCATAGCCCTTTCCTATCCCATCGTCGCCATAAGAACTATCTGTGTCGGTGTGACGTAAAGCCACTAGCAAAAAAGAAATAATAATAATAATATTAATAATAATAATAATACAACTCTCACTAATCCACCATAAACAACTACCCCTCTAGTTATGTTACAATAAAAACGTAATCATCTAAATGGTAAGATTACCTCAAACTAAATTATTAAACATTTTCAATAAGAAAAATATTTTTTTAAATATGGTTAGGGTAACTAAAACATCCCAGCGTACCAGTTAATGTTAATACTTCTAGAACAAAACTTACGTATGAGACTGTTTTGAAAATTGTATCTGTTTTATGTATCACACGTCAACACTAATCTCTTCTTCGCAATTAAGACATAACCGCTGAGTCTCTCTGACGGTCGGAGCGCTGGGCTTCTAAGTACAAGTAGGTGGTTTTGATCCATCTATACCCAGTGGTATTTGAAGGTCTTCGAATACATAAGTCTCATATTTGTAAATTCATCGGCTTGTAGAAGAATTTCTGCAGGACAAAATTCCGGCACCTTGGCGTGTCCGAAAAGCGTTAAAGTAATTAGTGGGACGTAAAATCAATAAAATATTATTATTATTATTATTATTATTATTATTATTATTATTATTATTATTATTATGTCCGCTTCCGTAGCGTAGCGTTTAGTACTGCTAGCTGCCATGTTTGGCGGCCAGGGTTCGATTCCTGGTACTACCAGACATTTAACCGACTGGGGTCAAATTATACATTAAAAAAATCTACTGTATACTACTCTGTGTGCACATCCAAAGATTTTAAACATGCGACGCCACTGTTGATGTTTATTATTATTATTATTATTATTATTATTATTATTATTATTATTATTATTATTATTATTATTATTATTATTATTATTATTATTATTATTATTATTATTATTATTATTATTATTATTATTATTATTATTATTATTATGTCCGCTTCCGTAGCGTAGCGTTTAGTACTGCTAGCTGCCATCTTTGGCGGCCAGGGTTCGATTCCTGGTACTACCAGACATTTAACCGACTGGGGTCAAATTATACATTAAAAAAAATCTACTGTCTACTACTCTGTGTGCACATCCAAATATTTTAAACACGCGACGCCACTGTTGATGTTTATTATTATTATTATTATGTTTACCCTTAGAGTTGGTTTTTCTCTCGGACTCAGAGAGGGAGTCCACCTCTACCGCCTCAGGGGTAGTGTCCTGGGGCGTGATACTTTGGGTCGGGGGATAAACTGGGGAGGAGGACCAGCACTTCGCACAGGCGGCCTCACCTGCTACCCTGAACAGAGGTCTTGTGGGGGATGGAGAGATTGGGAGGGATAGATAAGGAAGAGAGAAAGAAGCGACCGTGGTCTTAAGTTAGGTACCAGCCCGACAGTTTTCTGCGGGAGAGTTGGGAAACCACTTCCAGGATGGCTGAGGTGGGAATCGAGAACCAACCCCCCACCCCCCCCACCCACTCTCTTCTCAGTTGACATCCCAAGGCTGAGTGGACTCCGTTCCAGCCCACCTACCACTTTTCAAATTTCGTGGCAGAGCCGGGAATCGAACCCGGACCTCCGGGGTTGGAAGCTAATAATGCTAACCATTACACCACAGAGGTTGGTATTATTATTATTAAATTCTAAAATACCAAAATGTTAAACTATATTGCAATCACTGGAACATACATATTGAAGTTTTCAGCAGTAACGGTTGCTAAATACTAGGCTTAGAAACTAATGTACTTCAATGAAAAGAAAATTTATCATTGGCCGAAGTACCAAAGAAAGGAGAAGAAGATATTAAACGTTAAAAGGGGTAAACAAATTTACTCCAAAGGAATACACATAATGAAAACATGTAGTTTTAGCCCATTATGATGGTCTTAGAATATACTGAGGGTAGGGTTGCCAACCACGGGGAGTGCCTTTTCATTTTAAAAGTGTTACATGGATTGGCTGGGAGAAAACGAAAGTGCTTCGACCAAGCCAAGAATTAATGAGTCGAGTAAAGAAAAGATGAGGGCTAGCAAACTTCCTTGCTCTCACAAAAGAAAGACGGGACCTGAAAAGATCGAGATTACACCACCAGATAAAAGATAGGAAATACTGAAGACGGGAGATTTTTCTCGTGTAAGGGAAGGCAATGTCTGACGGTGTGCTCATCGTACCATGTGTCTCAAGGGTGCCTTTGAGAGGTGACCGTACTGAGATTCTAGACGTGGACTTTCCAATGTCCAGCTTCGCATTTTAACTTATCATTTGATATTAAAAGAATAGGTCATTTTTTAATCTCAACTAAATTTGGGTATATTTACAGTTGTTATAATCAGTTATTGAGTTGTTGGGTGTAATCGCTTAGTGACATCACTAGCGTCTCATGAAGACGTCCGTGGCTCGAATTTTAACGAATACCAGTGGAATTTCTTTCTTTCTTAATCTGTTTACCCTCCAGGGTCGGTTTTTCCCTCCTCCACCGCCTCAAAGGAAGTGTCCTGGAGAGTGAGACTTTGGGTCGGAGGATACAACTGGGAAGAAAGACCAGTACCTCGCCCAGGTGCCTCATCTGATAAACTGAACAGGGGCCTTGTTGGGATATGATAAGATCGAAAGAGACAGACAAGGAAATGGCCGTGGCCTTATGTTAGGTACTATCCCAGCATTTGGCTGGAGGAGAAGTGGCAATCCACCGAGCACCCCCCCCCCCCCACCTCTACTCAGTTCCTAAGGCTGAGTGGACCCAGCTCCAGCCCTCGTACCACTTTTTAAATTTCGTGGCAGAGCCGGGAATCGTAGCCGGGCCTCTGGGGGTGGCAGCTAATTACGCTAACCACTACATCAGTGGGTTTTTGAAATGACGATATAGTACCTGTGATCTGGAAACCACGCGTATTGTATTTATTAGTTCGTATTTATTTAAATACTTATTTTATTTTATTTTATTTTATTTTATTTTATTTTATTTTATTTTATTTTATTTTATTTTATGCCTTTGATTGTGGCAAAGTTGGGACTCACGGCTCTCTCTTTTTATACTTAACCACTTCTGTTTATGCACAGGCTTTTGTTCTTAGTTTGTATTTTATGTGTGTTTCCTTATGATGTATTGATTTCCATTTTTATTTTTTACCATTAGGCTTCGGACTTCATTTCTTTTGTTTGTTGTGCTTTGTTTCCTTTCTTCGTTACTTAATAATAATAATAATAATAATAATAATAATAATAATAATAATAATAATAAATTTTGGGGGTTTTCGGAGACGCCAACGAGCGGGAATTTTTCTCCGCAGGAGTTCTTTTACTTGCTAGTATATCTGCCGACCCCGTCTGAGCCACTTATCCCGGCTCTTAGTTACGTTTTTCCCTAATGTATTACTGTATTGAGCTTAGTAATCTTATATTTTATTACGGAATATTTACATTGCTTTTTTTTCTTTGCGTTTAGGCCATCTGTGGACCACGGTGCTTGTGTTCTAGCTGTGTTTTTGTCTTCGTCTGTCCCTTTTAGCATACTGGATTGTGTTCTTAGTGGCCTCTTGAGCCTTCCTGTTGGCCCAGTATTCCTTCATTTTCTCGCTGAATTCTTTCCTGCGCTCCTCTGACAAATTCCCGGCTCCTTTGTGGCTAGCTGATGTAAGGGATGTTAGGAAAGGTTTAGTTTTGACCATTAAACGGTATGCATTTCTGTCAGTAATGGCGGCTTGATTAATATTAAGCTCTGCAAGATCTTTGTCCACTTGTTTGGTCCAGGGGAATCCAGTAGCTTTGCCTTTGTTAGCAACCTTGAAGATCTTATGGGATAATCTATTAGGATCCATTCTGTATAGGTATACGTGGTTAATTTTAAGAGAGGGTCACGTGCTCTAACTTTGTCACTGTTGAAGACAAATCTATCTAACTGACTGACTGACCGACTCAATTCAGCTCTCGTAGTTATGGCCATGATATTAATATTCACGAAAAACTACAAGCTTTCTTGCTTATGTGGTTGCTCGGTAGTTCAGAACTTTACTCATGTGAGTTAAAATTACCAGTCAGTAATACTTAATCATAACGGCATTGTGTGGACTCCACATTTCTTTCCAATGAAGTGCTTGAATATATTATTTTACATGACATAATCGCATTCTTCCAGAGTGTGGGACCGGTGGTTACGTTACAAATTCATTCGGTTATTGACAGGAAACTACTCAACTCCTCATGCCCCTGGAGGTAGAGATTATTGTTTGAAGGGGCAAATCAACCTGATTATCAGCCTCATTCATCGTGCAACTCTTCAATGACGCCTAGACCTTCTACGACAGCTGACACTGGATCAGTTCGTGATCCAATGGCCTTCGAATTGAGGACTAAACGTGCAGTACTCTCTGAGAGCAAGGGAATAGTGAACTGCTTAATAATAACGGTAAGGGAAACGTGTATTCTGCCCGAAGGCAGATGTATGCCTGAGCCGGAGTTTACGTACGGTAGGATGGCCAGTTCCTTTCCGCTCCTCCATTCCCTTACCCCCACCAACAACGCGTGGTAACCCATCCAAACCTTGATCTCGCCCAATGTTGCTTAACTTCGGAGATCTCACGGGATCCGTTGTTTCAACATGGCTACGGCCGTTGCGTTGGCTAATAATAACGGTTTTCATGAAAACAATTTTCGATTTACTTTACGTCACACCGACACAAAGAGGTTTAATGGCAACAATAGGTTAGGAAAGGGCTAGGGATGGGATGAAAGTGTCCACGGTCTTAATTAAGGCACAGCCCCATCATTTTCTGGTGTGAAAATTGGAAACCACGGAAAACCATCTTCAGGGCTGCCGTCACTATTCCCGTAATATAAGCTGATAGCTACGTGACTTGCTTGGTCATGGAAACAACGTGCGTAGAATATGTTTATCAAATAGCGAAGTAACCAAAGCCAGAGCAAAAAAGCAAATAAAAGCCGTCAGAGAAATAGGGGCCTATCGAGTGTTTAGCGGCACTTAGTGGGGTAGAGTTGTTAGCTCTTCGCCCAGCCGCCTTTGCTCCCAGGAATTAACCTGGTATTTTTGGTGTAGGCTGAGTGAACCACTGGGTCATGTTCACCTCCGGAAGTGGAAATCTCGTTGCTTAAAATTTTAGACATCCTGACGGTGAATCGAATCCACCTCCTTCCAAGTAGGCAGCCCCTAACCTATAAACTCATGTAAAAAAATCATACTCTTAGATCCTATTTTACTCATTGCTGTTTACATCCAAGTATCATGTTCCAAGGCAGTGAGATAGATCGTTTTATTAATATTCTTAATAATTAATAATCATTTTAGCCACTTGTTGACACAGGGTGGTTCATATGGCTTGTTACTCCCATAACTTTACATGGCTTTATAATAATATTGTATAATATCAGGTAATATGGATTCAACGTCAACCAGGATTATATTTTATTTTCGTAGAACAAAATGATGCTGATTTTACTAGTCAAACCTTTGTTGATGATATCATACGCAGCCCTAACAGCATCCTTCAATTATTCTGTTGTTTGGTATCGTTTTGTGAGATACCCTTTCCTTAATAATGCCCCACAGGGCACTGTCACAAGACGAGAGATCAGGGCTTCTGCGAGGCTAATCCACAGGCGCCGGAAGACGTACCGATCCGCATCCTATCCACTTATTGGGAAACGCTTCACTTAAATATTCACTGACAACGATGGCATTGTGTGGCGGTGCTCCATCCTGCTGAAACCAGGAATGGCCAAGGAAATTCAGTCTTTGGAGCTCTGGAACAAAACAAATCCTGTAAAATGGTGAGACAGAAGTGTTGATTGACTACGCCATCAAAGAAATAGGGGCCTATCAACTGTTTAGTGGACATAGCGACCCAGAGCATCATATGTGCGGTTATGATCCATCTCTTCGTAATATGAGGATTTTACTTGGACCAAGACCAACTACAATTACATCAGACCGTAATCCAGAATAATCATGGCGGACATCGGCGTGCGATATGAGAGGTTGAGGGAAAGGTTATGCATGTTTATTTCGAGTCACCTAAAGAAAATATCACAAGTCGAACGTCATGAAATGCAACTCACTAACTCAAAATATGAATAATTAAACACCAAAAGTAGCATTGTAGCGTATTGTAAGTCTAAATTAAATTTCAGTGGGG
Organism: Anabrus simplex; assembly: GCF_040414725.1. Classification (NCBI taxonomy): domain Eukaryota; kingdom Metazoa; phylum Arthropoda; class Insecta; order Orthoptera; family Tettigoniidae; genus Anabrus; species Anabrus simplex. The sequence continues at coordinate 65,910,309 of NC_090269.1, forward strand.
AAAATAACGAAGGGAGAATTATAGTATCAATGTCAGGTTGAAACAGACAGAGAGTATAAAAATATTTCACATATGAATCTCCGGTCAGCAAATACGATATATAGATTTCACACCACCATTAACCACAGCCCATTATGTAAAACACGCAAACAAATTTCTCCAACAAAATTTCAACCCTCCAAAATTCACCTGTATTGTTGAGTAGGTACAAGCGATATTTGTATGATACACTTGACCATCTAAAGCACTCGTCAACTTAAAACTCACCAGAATTGATGGCATAATTGTATTTTATATAAAAGAACACAATCCTCATGTTCACTCCACGGGAAAGGGGGTTAGGTTTAGTTTACGCATGTTCATTGTAAAACGTTGAAAATTTATTACAACATTCTTGCGCCAGCGTTTAAGATTAATTTAGTCTATAAATCATAAATTTTAGTCATGATTTCTGGGACTGATTTAATGTTCTTTGTAGTAAGGTTCGTTGGCTGATAAGACAAATGCTAGGATAGGCATCATTAGTTTAAACTTCGGAAGTTTGCGCGGCACTCGAATTGGATCACCATCTTCTATGGGTAAATAATGTCTTCCCTAACAATACATTTGATTTCAAAAATGATAAAATGATTAATCCACACAACATTGTTAGTCCTATGATTCGGTTCGAAGTTTTCCTTACGAATGCTCTTAACCCAATTTTGTTTTAATACTAGGTCTTTTGAAAACGGGAACACTTAAGCTCTTACTTACATCCAGGCACACAGCACATTAAACTATAAACATATTGCATAGGTAATTAAAAATGAAGGAAAAAAACTTTCAGAGAGGAACACGAGAATCAACATTAACCTTATCACCACCGATATTGTTGGAATAAATAAGCTCTTTGAGAACAAATAGCTTCTTACGGCACTGAAAGAGGAGCTGTAACCTTCTAAAGACTATAAATAAATATAATATACGATTAATAATATTCAAATTTCCGTAAATATTTGGTAACAACACGGCTTACACAAATCAAAACAAACGCACGCTAGCACTCCAGCTGCCGCCATTATGGACAGTTTCGATAGGTCGGTTAAGGTCTGATATATTGTAGTTGGTCTTGCTTGGACCAAATGTAAACATTCCTGGCACGTGCACTTCGATAAATTGCACACTGATCGGAGAAGTGAAGTTAGTCCGCTGCGGAAGAGTCGGAAATACCTCCAACAGCATGTTGCTTGTCGTCCACGCATGTAATTATCACTGAGCTCGTTAACGCTTGCTGGTTTAAAGGATTTCAACCTAAGATGCTTTTTCATGTGTCGTAACATTGTTGTTTTCGGGATTCCAAGCTCATAAGACCGTTTGCGGAGTAACTTGTTTGCTGAGCAAAGCATAGATGCCTACACTCCTGCACATGTGGTATGTCATTTAGTTGGTACTCCAGGCGTCGGTTTGTCTTTGATACGTCCCAATAAAAACAGTTTCTTTTCCCAACGCAGTATTGTCACTTTAAGAGGTGCGGTCTTTTTTAATCGTCTCGTGAAATCTCGTTGCACACCCTCCATGGTATTGCCAGTATGTGGACGTTCATGCGCTCAAATACTGACAACAAGACGCTCTTCCACACTATAGGAGTTTGTGTCAACTAAGAACTGAATTAGGGATGACAACATATTATTTCGGGGGTGAAATGTTGATTGAACTATTGTATTATGAATAATGTGAGTTAAAATAAAATAAATATTACATAACTATTAACAATGTGTCTATAATTATACCACTATTATTTTTTATTATACTAGAAAATGACATTATTTTCTCTAGCAGTGTCTGAAATCCACAGACAGATAAACGAAACATATAATACGTCATCATCGTGAATTTAAGGCTACGCCTTTTCGCTGCAACCATTCTTTCCTATTCTCCACCAATCTCTTCGTTCTTCGTAACTGTTGAAACCCACTCTGCTCTTTACGTCATACATACACCTCTTTCTTGGTCTTCCTCCTCTTCTCGTCCGTAGGATCTTTCCTTCAATTATCTCTCTGAAAACCTGGCAGTATCTTAATACACTAATGAATTAAATTAGTGATAACTGGCGGTTACGTCGCGCATTCCTATCTGAAAATGTCACTGGAAAATTTGTCACAAATGGAACATAATAATTGCTTTTACACAGATGAAGTGAAAAATCTGCGGCAAATTAAGAAATACCGTCGTTATTAGAGAAATATGAATACTTACTTAAGGCATGTAGACAGGACTCGTTTATGTCGTATTCCGCTGCTGGTGCCACCTTTTGTTAATTTCTTCAGGTCCAGGGCTGTCACCGAGGATTGGGAGCGCTATGTCTGTGGATTCTCATTATCTTTGTCCATCATGACTTGAGCGGCCAGTTCAAACAGCAAAATGGAGGTGGACAGCATTCACGATGTTGTTTCGTTTTTCAATGAGGCAAATGACCAGGTTATAGTGAAATTACAAGACCTTAAGCTATTGCCGAAGAAAGGCAGATGTGTGAGCAGGAACTGTGGAGGCAACTGCACTTTGGTGAGGAAAGAGAGCGGTGGATTACTGGGATTTATTTTTAGGTGCAAAAGGTGCCAGAATTTAAGAAGCCTCAGGAAAGGCACATTTTTTAGCAATTATAAATTAGACGTGAAAACTATATTCATATTAATGTGGTTATGGGCATCGAAAACTCGCGTCTTAGCGAGTGCTAATATCCTGAACATGAGGAGGGACTGTATGGTTCAGCAATACAGGTATTTCCGCGACATTTGTTCGTGTACATTGATGAATGATAAAGATACCTTTCAGTTCGGTGGTGTAGGCGTTATTGTTTAGTTGGACGAAAGTGTCATTACCAAAAGGAAATATAATGTTGGAAAAGTAGTTAAGCAGAAATGGATTTTCGGCCTTTATGACACTAAAAAGGCGGGGGGGGGGGGAATGATTATTTATGTGGACGACAGAAAATCTGACTGACATTACTTTAGAACATGTTCTACCTGGAACGGAATTATGGACTAACCGTTGGCGGGGTTATGCTAAATTGTCTACTTTCGGGGGGACGGGGGGGGGGGGTTACCATTCATACACCAAACAGTTAATGACAGCAGAAATTTCGTTGATCCCATCACTGACCTGCACCAACCAAGTTGGTCACGACTAAAACGGTATGGCAGAAGCATGGGAGTAATGAACTCCAAACTGCTCCCAGAGCATATTGACCCGTTCATGTGACTGGAACTCTACGTAAAAACCACTAAAGATGAATTCAACAACTTGGTCTGCAGATTACAGAGAAATATCGTAAGAACCACAAAAAATATTTTTGTTGAAAGAAAAATTCCTAGACCAATAAATATTTTTTATTTTTGTTCCAACGAAAGTAGCATGATCCCTGGACCAATAAATCACTTAATAAATCAGTTAGGGCACAAGTCCACAACTCGTCCTAACGATATATCATAATATGTTCTTTACCTCAAAATATCCATCCTTTTTTATTCACACATTTCTCCAACCATTTCCAGATTCCTATAAATTTCGCTATTTTCTTAGGAGTTAGAACGTTACTCTTTCGTCTACAACATTTCAGAAACTCTATGAAAAGTCTATAGAACAACCATTTCCAAAAAAAAAAAAAAAACCACTGTGATCGGTAATCTGTCTTTGTATTTCAGTTTACTAGTCCACATAATTCTTCTTATGTACATTGGCCATATCTATTTGTCGCCTATTAAATGTTGCATGTCGCGATACAATTCAGGAAATGATGTCATTTTTTCTTCCTTTACAGCACTACTGTGAATCGACAACTGAAGCAATGAAATGTAAGCAAAGAACTTCAGTGAACACAGACATCACGCACGAAATTGTTGAAGGTGTAAGACGAACAAAAGACATACGTGTGTTACTGTGAGCGTAGCACCAAAAGTACTTGTAAAGTAGTAAAGTAGGTATACATAATATTCTCCAAAAATAAAATATTTCTTAATTTACCGCAGATTTTAGACTTCATCTGTGTAAAAGAAATTATTATGTTCCATTTGTGACAAATTTTACCGTGATATTTCGTAGATAGGAATGCGCGACGTACCTTAACTGGCTAGTAGCGCAAGCACCCCCTTTCACCTCGATGACGTAAGTGAAACACTCTACGAGATACTGGAAACCAGGGGCGTATTCTCCTTGAATGCAAGGCATTCATTGCATGCGTTATAACACAAAGAACAGTCTGATGTACGATTTTAGGTTTTTTCAAGTCAAATATTAAAGATTTCATCTCTCAGAAGTTCAAAAGGTCCGCGCAACTGTACTAGTTCCGTTGCTTGACTACGTGTGGTGCTGGTGTAGTCTCGCCGTCTATCCACTCTCGGAAGAAAGAGACAGCAAATGGAGGAGTTAAGGATGTAAGGCATTCAATCTTAAAATTGCATTCGGTGGCAGACGTAGTTCTGAAACCCTCTGAACGATGTCGCTGCAATTGAAACTTGGTCAGAATGTGTCACCCCATACCCGTGCTACCCTCTGCCATCTGTTAGCAACTTGGAGAAAGTCGGCATCTTTACAGCGAACGGGACCCACAGATTACCCCCCAGCGAGAACCCAACGTGAAGAAACTGACCAATGCCACTGGGGTGACTTACCTCCCGTGCTTGAGTTGTGGCTAACTAGTGGGTTAATTCATTATAATATTTTGCGCACATGTGGTATTAACGATGGATGACTCTAAAACGGATATAATTGTAAATCAGTTTGAAAAGCCATTTACTGGCCGTTCGTTTGATGAAAAGAATCAAATAGTTAAAGCCGGGAGACCTCTACCTTCCCTCGTAAATTTCTTCTTCTTCTTAATCTGATTACCCCCCAGGGTTGGCTTTTCCCTCGGACTCAGCGAGGGATCCCTCCTCTACCGCTTCAAGGGTAGTGTACTGGAGCTTCAGACTCTGGGTAGGGGGATACAACTGGGGGATGACCAGTACCTCGCCCAGGCTGCCTCACCTGCTATGCTGAACAGAGGCCTTGCGGGGGATGGGAAGATTGGAAGGGATAGACAAGGAAGAGGGAAGGAAGCGGCCGTGGCCTGAAGTTAGGTACCATCCCGGCATATGCCTGGAGGAGAAGTGGGAAACCACGGAAAACCACGACCAGGATGGCTGAGGTGGGAATCGAACCCACCTCTACTCCGTTGACCTCCCGAGGCTGAGTGGACCCCTTTCCAGCCCTCGTACCACTTTTCAAATTTCGTGGCAGAGCCGGGAATCGAACCTGGGCCTCCGGGGATGGCAGCTAATCACACTAACCACTACACCACAGAGGTGTACCCTCGTAAATTTAAAAACAGAAAACAAGAATTGTGTACGCACGTTCAATCCAGAAACTTACAGTAAAACTGTTTGGCTCGAGTTCACCTACATGTAATTAGGGCGAGTAGAATTGAAATTAACTTAATACATTGTGTTAACTGCATAGTTACTAGTTGCATGCCTCAGTGGAGATTCCAGGATACGCCACTGATGGAAACGCTGGGGAATCGTACTGATCCACGATTGATGCACAGCCTCCAATAATCCACGAAGATTGGTCGGTAGTATGGCTACAAAATAGTTCGCCTTCCTCAATCTCTTCCCCTCAAATATTCCTACTGCTAGCGTGATGAGAACTGGAAATTTAATTTGTGACTAACACTCAACACTATTGGCCTTTCGTACCACTGACTGCTTTTATAGTTTTCGGAAATTCCGTGGTACTGGTACCGGAATATTGTCCCGAAGTAGATTTTGTACGTGCTGGCATATTTACTGTTAGTAGGCTGGCGTATTGCAACACCTTCAAATACAACCGGCCTGAGCTGAGATCGAACCTACAAGCCGCCTGAGCTACTCCCCCACGTAATACATAGTTTTCACATACTCTTATATCAAATGAAAGTGATCAGTGGCGTACATAATTAATTCTAATAAGATCTGATGGTAGTCCGTCTCTTACCTTCGTGTGTGAGATGTAAGTAACAGGGCGTAACTGTAGGGAATACCCACGCGCTAAATCAATTTCCTTGCAAGGTTCATTAGCTGGCACAACAATAAACTGTCAGATGCATTGTACTTTTCTCCTTGCGTTTAACCTCGGCTGACTTTCATATGAGGTCAACAAGTCTACAGATTTATCAAGTCATCAGATTTGGTTGTGCTTAATTCCACTTCATTTGGTTGGCGTAATTCCAGTTCTCGTCCAGCAAGTATCTTGAAGATTGTATCAGGTAGACGTACTTTACAGAAACAATTACGTAAGTTTTCTTTAATTTTTCCAGTGCATGGTGGATTCTACGACATATACGAGTGAACCCAAATTCCACCGATAAACTTTTGGATGTAGTTCAGGGATAACTTCTGATTATATTGATATAAGGGACTCGTCGCTATGGGGCTTGCTGCATGATACCACTACACGTTCACGGAGGTTTAGAATGAGAAAGAGTGTCGTGTAGCAGAATGATCTGATTTTCAAAAAGGCACGACAAAATTTTAAGTTGGATTTTTTTTTTTAAAATCAGTAATTTGACAATTACCCTCATTCGGATACCATTTGAAATCTCTCTTCCAGCCCGAGGTGGTACCATAACGGTTATCTACGCCTACAACCTCCAGGTACAAAGTTACCTGAAAATTATGTAAAATCGTATTTCGTCCCCTTAGGAGATTTGGACTTGTAGAAATTCAAGAATATTATGGACAAGGCTAAAATTGATACAAAATTACTGAATATATTCTCCACTCACGGGCAAGTTACAATGAAACTGTTATAACGTAAGGTAGTAAATATTTGACATAAAACTAAACTACAAAAATATTTGTTCGTAATTTCGTCCCCCATCAAATTTATGCTATTTTTGTGCTATTTTCTTTACATCGCACCGACACAGATTTGTCTTATGGCGACGATGAGATAGGAAAGGCCTAGGAATTGGAAGGAAGTGGCCGTGGCCTTAATTAAGGTACAGCCCCGGCATTTGCCTGGTGTGAAAATGGGAAACTACGGAAAACCATCCTCAGGGCTGCCAACAGTGGGGCACCAAATTTATGGAAGGGAAAATTAATTTGAATATATTTTCCATGGTAACCTTACCAAACACTTTCCCTATAATGTATTACTTGAAGGGACTTATGAAAAAATGTTTTCTTGGTATTCCTTTTAAGGGGATGCCTGGCCGAGGCGGTAAAGGCGTGCTCGTTTCGCCCGGAAGGACGTGGGTTCGAATCCCCGACAGGAAGTCGTAAAATTTAAGAAACAAGATTTGCACTTATGGAGTGCATATGGCCCTGAGGCTCAGTCAGCCTACAGCAAAAATGAGTACCAGGGGCAAAGGCGGCCGGACATAGAACTAACCACGCTACCCCATCACGTGCCGAGGTTAACAATGGTGGAAGCCTTTACCATCCACTCCTCCAAGGGCCTTCATGGACTGTACGGAGGTGAATTTTCTTTGCTTTGCTTTCCTTTTCTTTGGTATTCCTTTTAACAAAGTCTTTCGGCGTTGCTCGTGGCTTTACTTGTACGTTTGTAACCCATTGTCTTGTTCCTCACTGCCTTAATAGCCCTTTTCATAGCCTCTCCATTCCACTGCTTGCGTTTTCCCATCTGAAAATAATAAGATTCATGAATAACAAAAAATGAAGGGGGACGAAATTACGAACATTACCTGATTTATTATAATGGCCGCTACAGAAACTCATGCCAATCACCTCCTTGTAGTGAGTGCACGCCAGTAACTACACCACACGACTGAAATGCAGTCCAGTATTTCATACACATATCAGTGCTCGCTCTAGGAATAACAGACTCTTAATTTGAATGCTGCACTAACTCGGCTCAACATGAAAAATGAATCTTCCTTGTACGCGGAAGCTAAACGTGGTGCACACAACCAACTGGTATATGGTACAGCAGCACTACATTTGCTATCCGCATATCGACAATGGCTAGTGTGTTCAGCAACGTAGAATACACAGATATCATTTGAATCTATGGACAATCTAGTCAGAATTCAGCCGAAGCTCGCAGACGGTATGCACATGACTTTCTAAACGGACGTCTGCCTTCTACACGCGTATTTCGCCGAACAGTATTAGTTTCATACTATACCGTATCCTGTCTAAAATTCAGCCTAGCTCAGGGTAGAAGCGCGTGTTACGTCCGGATGTGGGCAATGAAATCTCCAGTTACTAAAATATACTTAAGTAAATGGACAGGAAATAGTACTTATAAATCTAGTGAATGAGAACGCAGGTTATCAGGGTAGAATAGATTTATTAAATCAAAAACATGAATTAATATCATACTAAATAATAGAAAAAATATCAAACTAAACGAAGAACCGACCATTTTGTTGGTCAAAGAAAGTGGCATGGACATTGTCATTAATTAACAATGTTAACAAAACTTTACAAATTAGAAAACGGTTAACGAACCCGACAAAATAATAAAACATATTTACATGGAATAAGTACGGGTTACGTTATTTCAATATGCTGACTGCCTAGTTAAGTCCTTAGTTCTTTGCCAAAAGGCTTGATCTAAACCATTCATGAGATGCGATAGTAATATCCAATACACTAGTAATTGTTCTAATTTACATATATTCATTCCGATCACCCGGACACAAATATAGAAAACACTTGTTCAGGACTGCATCTAAATTACCTATCTAAAACAACCCAGATTCTAATCATATGGGTCCGTACCCACGAGCAATGGATAAGGACAGAACCTTACGTCCCAAAATTAGCCATCGGGCTAAGTCGCTCCGTTATTCAACAAAGGACATCATCATAACACAGAAATAAATACACTAGACACAACAGTAAACAGCACATGATAAATATATGCATATCACACCTGCAAAATCAAACACACACAGAATATGCACTGAATTTGATAGACGCGTCGGGGCTCAATCCCAACTATCCAGGCTCCGTAGATTGCATGTCTCACCTAGACACTACATTTCAGCATAACTCGAAACGACAGGGGAAATCCGTTGGTTAGCATTCGTGGTTTGGCATTCCACGAAATTACCGGTATAATTTGTAAGACTTTCACTCTCTACGCTCGGCCCTCTGCCTACAGCTGATACAAGGCATCCTCTTACCTGGGAAGCAATTATCTTATCGGGGCCTGGCCGATATTATTGGTGCTACATAATGGCACGAAATTCTCACTGAAAAGTATAGCTCACAGCCTAGCACATTCTCTCGCGTTTAATAGGCTGGCGTATCAATACATATAAATCAGGACTCCATGGCATTATGGTTTTCATTGCCTTTCCCTTATCATCTCAGCGCCGTATCATGTAACGGCTACTCTAGCCTCATATATAAACGATCCTTGTTCGATGACCACTAAGTTCATGAATTTGCCTGCCACCACATTTGAAGACCGTATTCTACTTTCGATGTTGAAAGCTCTCCCATTACGTCTCCTCGCAACTGAAATTCATGCGTCACGCATAAAAACATCCTGATATATGCTGCCTCTAGTTCAATCCGTTTAATATCGCGACGCTGATGGCGTACAGCCCCTTGGGTATTATGAAGTATCTGTTCCACAACTCCATCTAAAATCAACTCATAGAGGAATAAACTATTAATAACTAAAGCACACACCTACATATAACCTATTCTGTCCCCTGTTCCCCTCTAATTTATATATAACACTTAGCTCGGGGCTTTGACAAGCATACAGCCCCGAACGTATTTAATTTTACTTAAAATGAGCAAAGCAAATTCCACTCTGGCTTATATTTAACAATTAATTTACTTGTATAAAAGTGACCTAACTAGTGCATCAAAATATTACTTAACATGCTTATAGAACAAAAGCACTCAGCAGCAACTTCTCCATCCGCGACGAATCACATGACCCTTATGTCATGCGTGCCTAGCCCATGATGACGGCACACAGCATAGCGATGAAGGTTCTCTGATCGACTCCCTGATATATCATGTTTGTCGTATGCTTAATCCTGGTCGTGCCTGGAACTGATGAGTTACGTCAGTACATCTACTTCACCGCTTGGCGTGATCGTATAAACGACTACAACCTCAGTGTTTGGCTACTATTGACTATAGGCCCCGCGCAGAGTCCCACCAGTGCCGCACTAATTAAGGGAACCAGCCCGGTTGTAATCACTCCTTGACAGCAGTTATAGCTTACAATACTCGCAGACGTTTTTAACACAACTTGCGTACGGTATTAACACAACTTGCGTACGCGTTAGAGAGATACATGTAATATACTATATCGTCACTAGCTCTTGTGATCTAACGGATATTGTACATTACCCTGACAACAGTTTCACAAATAAATATCTCTAAAATGCTCACGATTTATGCCACGTCGCACTTGGCGTTTCAAAACAGTTGGTTAGTGAAATGTCGTATGGCTTTTAGTGCCGGGATATCCCAGGACGGGTTCGGCTCGCCAGCTGCAGGTCTTTCTGTTTGAATCCCGTGGGCGACCTGCGCGTCGTGATGAGGATGAGATGATGTTGAAGACAACACATACACACAGCTCCGTGCCATTGGAATTAACCAATTAAGGTTAAAATCCCCGACCCGGGAATCGAACCCGGGATCCTCTGAACCGAAGGCCAGTACGCTGACCGTTCAGCTAACGAGTCGGACAGTGGGTTAATAAGACGATGGTATAATGAGTGCGCGATTGATACTCGATGAGCGAATATCAAGTGAGTATCAACTGAATGAACCGACTGAAATGCAAGTGAGCAATCAAGTGAGTGAATGATAGCGCTTCCTTTCTTGCCGCAGACTTTATAGCCTCAAGAGGATGGTGGCTTTGTGGGAAAGCCCCGTCTAACAAGCCGATTTCCTTTGTAACAGCCATCCAGATGTCAACGGCCGCTGCTGTAAATTCGCTCCTCTCTCAATTCAGCACAAGTAAATAATATTATCGACACCTGGCACTCGATAATTCTGATCTTAATTATTTGTCGTGTCAGATCTGTGAAATTTAGCGTAGTGGTGACTTAACTGATTGAAATTCAGATGATTCCAGTCCTGGGAAGGAGAAGTTTGTCAACCTCTGACAATTATTCTGTACATCCCCTCGTTTAAATCTCACCCCGTCCAGGTTGCTGCGCTTGGGTCTGGTGGTATAGTAGGGAGTCTACATGATTGAAATCACGGCTTGTGGTTCAATTCCAACTTGCGGGATTCATACCTTCCGGAGCAATATGGGGTTCTCACGGCCATCCATGGTTCCTTCACTCCCCGCGACTGTATGGCACGCTAAGTAAAATTACACCACACTGTTATTATAAATAAATTGAATCATATTATGATGTGGTTCAAAACAAAAAACTATTTCATGGAGTTGAATGTCTACACGCGTATAAATTAATGCGTTTTTTAATGTTCATTTTTGCATCTTTGGCGTATTTGCAAAATGCACCCTGTTACGGAACGTATTCAGAAAAATGGCTGTTATTTGTTTCAGAACATTCAAAACACAGCACGTTGTTGCGCTCCTTCGAAATAAAGTGACTAAGCATCCCATGCATCACTCTTGCATGTGGGATATATTGGTATAAACTTAAGACATATACAGAACTGGGGTTATAATTATATTTTTATATTTGTTAAATTTTACTTATTGTGTAGGTTACTTGGGAATCTAATCACGGCCATGAGGTAATTCTCATGTCAGTTATGAAACGAACATAGATGGCGCTGAGTATGCGCGCGCATATTCTGCCCCACTGACTAAAATAGTCTTCGTCCAAGATCAGAAACGGTTCCTGAGATTTGCTGATGGTTTCCAACAATTTGAAACAACACATTAGTAGTCAGCAACTCTGACGATCGCTACTACGAACGCGAAATTGAATGTACGCATGCGTCTGATAGCTGGCAACAGTTTCTGACTGTACAACAAACCAAGCTTAATATTGGACATGAAGTCTGGCACTGAGACTCCTATTTTTATTTGCGGTGACTTCAACCAGATACCAGCGACTCACAGAACTTTCTGTTCTTCATGGGCGATGCCTTCGGTCTAAATCATGTTATTATCTCAGCCGGCAGGTAACTGGCACATTAAGGGCGCTTTGCTTTTCCCAGGGCTGTTAACAACACGGTCAAGTGCAAGTACTGTGCGATTTTGCCAAGTTCATTATTTGTACTCTAACTGCATTCAACACAGAAAAAGTTTGAAAGGATATCTGTTAGCATCATTGTAAAATCCAGCATTCCCCTGGTTTTGATTCAGTAGCGGCGATTGAGATTTAGAAGTGGGGTGGCAAAAACGTGTACAGACAACAAAAATACCCGGGTTAGTGGGATATGGCGGATGGGGACTGTGCATGTACATCAAAACTGGAAAAAAAATCCTACAAAAGTGTTTTTTATGCTCTCTGAGCGAATTTTGACAGTGTACAAAGTGGTAAAGGTTGACAGTTTATCAACTTAAGTGCGGTAATGATATTTTTAGAGATTTTGATTCAATAATATGCAACAAAATATCACCAAAGGAACCACATTACACATGTATTGTAATTACATAGAATTGCGGCGTGATTATGCAATTAAGATTATTTAGTATTTGACTACACACTAAGAAACTAACAGAATGCTAGATGAATGCCCATGACCTTGGAAAAACATATTTATCTGCTACCCTTCCTCACAACACATGCAATGTCTCTACCACTCGCTGTGGCGCTATAGCCTACAGATCGGTTAGTTGCGACGAACGACACTTCGTGCGTATTTCCGCTAATAATTTTGTTAATAATTAAAGAAAATAAAGAAAAGAATTAGATGATAAGACAGCAGGGCTTGTAATATGTAATGTTTTCTCTACAAAGTGACGGAGGGTGACTGCCCCCCTACCTCGCTCCGCCTAATGGCCGCTACTGTCTTGACTTGTTGAAGTATTTAATGGAGACCCGTGGTGTATTCATTGTTTCGTGTTCTGGGTTATCCGTGGTGACGAGAGTATGAAGAATAGGAGGTTGCAAATAAAGATAAGTTCTGTACTTAAACTGGAAAATGATTGATTTCTATCTGGACATTTAGAGGCGTGTAAATCCTTTAATACCTATTGTTACTGAATTCTGTTAGCATCACGACTTCCTAGCTATGATCCTCTTTATGGCAATATTGAACCTGATTTCAATCATTTGAGAGTGCTTGGGCACTTCTGGGCAGGGATACGAACTGACGCCCTCTGGCGCTCATTGTCGCTCATACTCACACTTCTTCAAGACAATGGCATATTACCGTAAATATGTTCCATGTCCTTGGACTATGTCCCGTATGGAAATTAAGGTCGACGTACTAAGGTATGCTGGGAACGAACATCAACCCTGTGATGAAGGAACGAGGTACCTTCTTCTAGCCCGTAAACACACATCTCGTTATGTTACCCCGGTTTAGGGAGAGGGACCGATGTCTTTCAGAATTGTAGTAAATGTGGAGGGATGCATAAAACATAATCCCAAGGGCTGATGGACCACCAGGTATATTATCTCGGTTTTCCAAAGCTAAGTTTTCGTACAGACGCATGGGAAACAAATGACTACGTGCTGCCGCCTTTATCGAAATGTAAACAAGTTTTTGATTCCATTTCTGCGTTTGCGAATAATTTGCATAAATTATGTCCGCTATTGGGCAGGAACTAAGAAAGAAGCCTAAAATGACTTTCCAAGAGAGTGAATTGTTATTGAATTTGATGGCAGAAAGCATTAAAAGCATGGAGAATAAGAAAATAAATTATAGCATACACATTTTATATTTCACTCAAAAAATAAGGCAATATTCCTTCATTCTTTGTTAAAAATATCACCCAGTCGTGTACAACATAAAATCTACAACCGAGAAATCGTCGTAGGTCAACCTATGTGGTGGTAATTCCAAATTATGTTCGATTATGGATAACACTGACAGCGTCGAAGCTTTAGATAACCTAAAATGTGTCTGAAAATCAGTGTCATCGTAGTCCTCGAAATATGTCGCACGTTCTTTTTATCCACTTAGGATGTTTATTAATTGCATAATCTTGATCATGATACTCGTCGTTCTGATTTTCTCTTTCCATTAGGTAGTCCAGTCGTCTACGAGCTGGCATCTTGGAAGGCTATTATCTTAGATTTCTTATTCTACCGGCCAAATACCGGTAAAATTTTAAACCGTTATCCGAGATAATGTTGGTGAATACAAACGTAACTGTTATCTCAGTTTATGTACCTTGAAATTAAAATTTTATCGGGCGAGTCGGCCGTGCTGTTAGGGGCGCGTAGCTTTGGAGCTTGCATCCGGGAGATAGTGGGTTCGAACCCCACTGTCAGCAGCCTTCCTCTGGTTTTCCGTGGTTTCCCATTTTCACACCAGGAAAATGCTGGGGCTGTACCTTAATGAAGGTCACGGCCGCTTCCTTCCCATTCCTACGCCTTTCCTATCCCATTGTCGCCATAAGACCTATCTGATCTGTGTCGGTGCGACGTAAAGCGAATAGCAAGAACAAAAACAAAAACACACTGAAGTCTTTTTACTTGCGTTCGTGAATACGGGCCTAAGGGGTGGAAGTGGGTTCACTCAGACTTATTTTTGTCACTTCACGTTTAAAGTTGAGCACATTGGTGTACCCCATTCAGTCATTATTTTTGATGATATGGATACCGCTGATGTTTTCTCCCCCCCCCCCCGCTCAAAGTGTTGGTTTACGTATGTACGAAATATCTGTTACCCATGAAGTAACAAGGGAGCTCATATTTTTGGTTTGTACATTCACGAATGAAAATGATTTCTTTAATTCACTAATAAATGTTTTTATTGATTATGTGTTGCTACTTCAGTTTTGGAAATACACTTCCGACATCTCCTAGACGGGTCTCATAATTTGTGATGGTTGAACTGGTGAATGAAGTTTCAGTTAATCGGTCCAATGATTATTAAGAATTAATTACTCCACAGGCAACACCAGTCTCCCCCTGACAGAAAAAAATAAGCTTCTCATTTCCTCCTCAGAAAGGGCACAACCCATTTCACTCCCAATTGTTTTCGTTATTTATATTTAGAGTGGTCGGATTCCCTCCCTAGCATTTATTCCTTAGCCAGTCAAACAATTCCCGTAACACTTTACACAGTCTTCAGACCAAATCATATCAGAGGAACCTTCGGTATGTATTTTTTTTTTTTGCTAGTTGCTTTACGTCTCACCGACACAGATAGGTCTTATGGCGACGTTGGGAGAGGAAAGGCCTAGGAATGGAAAGGTAGCGGCCCTGGCCTTAACTAAGGTACAGCCCCAGCATTTGCCTGGTGTAAAAATGGGAAACCACAGAAAACCATCTTCAGGGCTGCCGACAGTGGGGTTCGAACCCACTATCTCCCAGATGCAAGCTCACAGCTGCGCGCTCCTAACCGCACGGCGAACGCGCCCGGTGGTATGTTAAAAAAATGTGAATTAGTTAACTAGGGTTACGTTTGTATGAAAGTTACTGGTATCAGTGTTTGTTTCTTCTAGATAAAACCTTGAGAACGGCATTACAGTACAGTGAAGTAGTGATCGTTTAGTTATCTAATTCCTAGATTTAATTCACCAAACAACATTTTTTCCTATTTTAAAGCTTTTGTACTCGTAAGCGGGTTGACAAAGGTGGACATATTTTCAGTTTAATTTCTGTCTGTGCATTTAATGTAAAACATGTGGGGTGTGAAGAGTAAAGTCAATTTTTAAATTTGATACGAAATCTTCCATTTTCGTTTGCGGTTCGAACAGCGCTGACATTTTTACTAGCCCACAGAATTGGTAGAAAAAAGGCACCGTCACCTATGTAAATGCCTCTCAGTCACAGAATGCTCTTGAGTTGTTTTTTTTTTTTTACAATTAGGCATGTGCGAAATGAAATGATCAACGAAATAATCTCCGACGGCAGTGGTGTCTAAATATTGTAGACTAATATGTGCTTTAGATAAATTAATCAAAAATTCCAGTGCCCTTAAGTGCAAGCTATATTTCAGAAAAAAAGAACGAGCTCGTGGCGCAGCGGCAAGCGCTCCGCTTCCAAGCGTGGGATCGCTGGATCGAATCCCGCCGTTGGACGATTTTTCAAATAATTCGCATCTCTCACAAATTAAGGTGTCTTCAATAATGTTCATTTTTGAATCAATTCCAATAAATTATTGTTTTTTTTAGCGGAAAAGGGATGTCTGTCAGTCACAGAATGCTCTAATGTTTTTTATAGTTACGTGTACATGCACATAAGCGCACTGGAATTTTTATTAGTTTTTCGGAAACGGCTACTTGCATCTGTTATACTCCTGGTCATGCCCTACACGTGTACCAAAGGTGGATCGAATCGGTCACCCATGCGCCATAGCCACCCCTTGTGAGAAGGAAAGGACAAGGGGCGTACGCGGAGGGAGGAATTGGGGGGTACAAATACCCCTCAAAAATTTTGAAATTTAAAACTTGTGAGTAATTGTGACAACCATCTAAAGGAAGATTTTTGGTAGCTCATTGTTTTGCTTTAAATTTGAACGACGTATTTGCCAATTAATAAATAAACCGGGTGGTACACTTGCCCCTATTTTCTCCCAAATTTGTGCAACCTGCTAGGAATTACATGTCTCTTAGTCCTATCTTGCGCAAAATCTTACAGCAATTTTATGTGCAGTTAGCTTAACATATATTTCCCGCGGAGTTCAATACTCTAGTCATTTTTACGAAATGTTACTGTACTGTAAAAGCCATACCCACTCATACAGTTGTCGGTAGAGAATTGCGAGCGTGACTGGTCCAGAGGCCATTTTCTTTTGATAGACAAAAGTGGTCGCGGAATCATAGAAAATGTGATAGGCTAGGACAAATTACATACATGCCAATTCACCGCTATTTTGTACAATATCATCACATCTAAATTGATAGAAGCGTGTTTATCACAGTATTTTCTAATCTATGGCACGCAAATTCTGTACAGCACTGTGATAGCTTACGCCATGTAATTACTCTCATTAGAGCGTTCAGTAAAGGGATAAAACCGGGCCAGAAGGCTGAAACACATCTGTCATTTCTCGAAGGGAGAACTTTCGCTCTGCTCGTGAATACAGAGTTATAAGGGTTGAACTTTCCAGCTGGAATTAGCTGCGCGGTATTATGCATGGTAGATGTACCTCAGTAGGCTACTTGGAGCAGTGAGGGTTCAAACCTTTATTGACTCTTGCCTTATTTAATTTTCATTTCGTACTCGCCTAAGCATTCTTTACGAAGACTTTTCTGAAGTTTCGGATATTCTTCTAAGGAAGTTATAATTAATAGACATAATAAATATCACCACGTAAGCATGGACTGAGGACAAATGCACCTGAAACATTACGCTGGGCTGATTCAACCGAGTAACAGGTACATACTTCATGCGCAGGGAATGGTTGCAAATATCTGGGGTAAGAGAGACATCATTCTATAGCACACTGTGGTGTTTGTAAAGTGGTAAACCTGCCTGAATATTTGAGTTCCAAACTTGTAACATACAGGATAGTTTTGAAGCGATAGCGTAGATTATTCCATTAGTACAGAGTTACAAGACCTACTCTTCGTCACATGGAGTAGCTACAAGGTACTAATCGCAGCCAGCCTGTGATCGTTTCCCGGGATTCAGAGTTTGAATCTAGTTACGAGCTTTTTAATTTTATTTTTGTATTGTACTCCTAAAGTTATTCGTAATTGAGGTTTGACTTCCTTAAGTGTCAAGTCATTTTTCACTTTTACAAAAGAAATCATGCATAAGAAAGGAATATTAACATGCAACTTTCATATGGCAAACGGCTACAACGAATGAAGCGCACTGCACTTATTGTCAACATTATGACACACCCATTCAACCAAGCAACTGCGCACGTTCGACTCGAGAAACGACCAACAGCGGTTTAGAATTCATACCTAGGGCACATGAAACAGCACATCGTAATCTTTGCAGCCCGTACTGGGAACACGTACTGTGCGGTTAGTTCATAAGCAAGCGTTACGTA